>NW_022096452.1:0-53050 GCF_006542625.1 Nomascus leucogenys
ACAACTTGAAATGATACAGATAACACTGGCTCTTTCCAAGCCCAGAGACCTTGGATGTTGGCAAATAGCATACAACAAGAACTCTAACAAAACTTGCTACGTTGTCTTAGAATAAAGAACTGGCTTGCCAGGGGGCAGGGGTGAGCAGGAGACTTAATTGGTACTACATACCTTTTTGTGTCTTTTGGAATTTTGTGAACATATGCATATTCAAAAAATAAATAAGCAATTTACTTTTTCACAGACAGCATACTTGGGCATAAACAAAATATGTAGCAATGATACGTTTTCATGAAAACAACATCTCGCCCTAGAAAAACATTTTGTTATTTGACCTGGTTACCAGGTCTACCACGGTCTGGTTCAAAGTAATTTACTCAATCCTGCCGCCAGCTGCCCACCTTCCAGAACATTCCATTCCAGCCACTCTGGTCTGATTTTTAAAAGTTGCCTTTTTCCTGTATTTTTTAAAATAATAGTACTCTCTTGCAGATCTACCAATATAAGTCCATTTAGAGTCAATAAGTAAATATTTCAAGAAACTAAAAATCCAAAAACAAACATACATAAAAATTGTCTTCTGGATGGGCACAGTGGCTCATGCCTGTAATCCCAGCAGTTTGGGAGGCCGAGGCGGGCGGATCACAGGTCAGGAGTTTGAGACCATCCTGGCTAACACAGTGAAACCCTATCTCTGCTAAAAATACAAGAAAAATTAGCCAGGCGTGGTGGCACATGCCTGTAGTCCCAGCTACTCAGAAGGCTGAGGCAGGAGAATCGTTTGAACCCGGGAGGTGGAGATTGCAGTGAGCAGAGATCATGCCACTGCACTCCAGCCTGGGCGACAAAGAAAAAAAAAAAACTGTCTTCTATTTTCTCCATTCTGAGGTTTTGCTCTTGAGGTTCTACTCAGGAATGCTCTTCTCACCCCAGTCCTCACCCCCAGGCCCCTCACTCCTCCACCCCTGGTGCTACCCACCTGCTTTTCAGGCTGTGAAGAATTTTCCTTTTAAAGCCCTCCCAGATCCCACCAACCCATTTTCCTACTTCATCTATAGTTTGTTCAGGCCATTTGTCAATTTCTCATGTCTCTTCCAATCAGACACTGTACACTCTGTAACCCTAAAATAAATATTAGTTTTTTCTTGGCTTAAACCATTGCATTGAGTGGCTACTGACATTGTATTGCTGTATAAGGTCTCACAGGTAGACCCTGCTTCCCTAGAGATCAGGGTCTGTGGTCTACTTCAAATTCCCTAACTGAATATAGAAGGTTCCCAATAAATATGAATCAATTAATTGAAAGCTATACATGAAAAACTTCTATTAGTGCACACACATACAAAAATTAGAAGACCTGGGCCAGGTGTGATGGCTCACACCTGTAATCCCAGCACATTGGGAGGCCAAAGTGGGTGGATCACCTGAGGCCAGGAGTTTGAGACCAGCCTGGCCAACATGGTGAAACCCCTGTCTCTACTAAAAATACAGAAATTAGCCAAGTGTGGTGGCAGGTGCCTGTAATTCCAGCTACTTGGGAGGCTGAGACAGGAGAATCACTTGAACCCAGAAGGAGGAGGTTGCAGTGAGCAGAGATCATGCCACTGCACTCCAACCTGGGTGACAGAGTGAGATCCCATCTCAAAAACATAAAAAATAAAAAATAATAAAAAAAATCAGAAGACCCATATTCCCTATTCATCCAGCTGCATAAATCGTTCACTGTGTTTCCATAATCTTCTCAAAGAGCTACTATAGCCAATTTCCAATTATTTGTGTCAGTGGGGAACAGGAATAGTCTGAAAAATGAAACCCACATAATCCATATATTTAATTTTGGTGGATGCTTCCAGCCAGTATGAAAATTTCCCACTGTGAATGTCACTGTATTTTTGTATTTTTAGTACAGATGGGGTTTCACCATGTTGACCTGGCTGGTCTCAAACTCCTGACCTCAGGTGATCTACCCACCTCGGCCTCCCAAAGTGGTGGGGTTACAGGTGTGAGCCACCGTGCCTGGCCACCTCTTGACTTTTTATAGTTGTTGTATTATTTTAATCTTGAGTAAATAAATGCTAGCTGAAATGATGCAGTTCAGGAGAATCTTCTGCTTCTGTTACTAAAAAATATATATATATATTCTTACAAGTCCAATAAGGTTATGCTAATGTTTATGTTTGGAAAATATTACCTCTTCCGCCGGGTGCATCACTACTGTTCCTGCCTCTCCTCTCTGGCAGGACTTTGGGAGGCCGAGGTGGGAGGATCACCCAAGGTCGGGAGTTCGAGACCAGCCTGACCAATATGGAGAAACCTGTCTCTACTAAAAATACAAAATTAGCTGGGCATGGTGATGCCTGCCTGTAATCCCAGCTACTCAGGAGGCTGAGACAGAATTGCTTGAACCTGGGAAGTGGAGGTTGTGATGAGGTGAGATCGCAGCATTGCACTCCAGCCTGGGCAATAAGAATGACACTCCATCTCAGAACAAAAAAAAAAAAAAAGATTTCTTAAAATGATATTTTCCATATTTTATAGATGATGTGTGAGTGGCAATCTTAATAGGACTTTACCTGGCATTTTAGGGGACTAGAAGATGACAGTGGCAGCTGATTCAATCCAGATGTCTCTAATTCTTTTTTTGTTTTGTTTTGTTTTGTTTTGGAGACAGAGCCTGGCTCTGTTGCCCAGGCTGGAGTGCAGTGGCGCTATCTCACTATCTCAGCTCACTGCAACCTCCACCTCCCGGGTTCAAGCAATTCTCCTGCCTCAGCCTCCCGAATAGCTGGGGTTACAGGTGCATACCACCACACCCAGCTAATTTTTGTATTTTTAGTAGAGACGGAGTTTCACTATGTTGGCCAGGCTGGTTTTGAACCCCTGACCTCGGATGATCTGCCTGCCTCGGCCTTGCGCCTGTCCCAGATGTCTGTAATTCTAACATGAGGTGTATTGGAGAATCATAGAGTGAGTTGCTGGTGTATCCACAAGGAAATGAGCATGGAACTCTCATGACAGCTGTCCTGAGTAGTGTGTGTGTGTGCTGTTCTTGAATATCTCACTGCTGATTTATACACAGGCTTTCTGGTGACTGAGTCAACAGTATCTGTTTCATAAATAATGTAGCCTAATTTCTTTCTTTTTTTTTTTTCTTGAGACAGGGTCTTGCTCTGTTACCCAGGCTGGAGTGCAGCAGTGCGATCTTGGCTCGCCGCAACTTCCGCCTCCTGCATTCAAGTGATTCTTCTGCCTCAGCCTCCCGAGTAGCTGGAATTACAGGTGCCACCATGACTGGCTAATTTTTGTTTTTTGTTTTTTGTGGGTTTTTTTGTTTGTTTGTTTTTTGAGATGGAGTTTTGCTCTTGTTGCCCAGGCTGGAGTGTAATGACACAATCTCGGCTCACCACAACCTCTGCCTCCTGGGTTCAAGCGATTATCCTGCCTTAGCCTCTCAAGTAGCTGGGATTACAGGCATGCACTACCACCCCTGGCTAATTTTGTATTTTTAGTAGAGACAGGGGTTTCTCCATGTTAGTCAGGCTGATCTCAAACTCCTGACCTCAGGTGTTCCACCCTCCTTGGCCTCCCAAAGTGCTGGGATTACAGGCATGAACCGCACCTGGACTAATTTTTGTACTTTTAGTAGACATGGGGTTTTACCATGTTGGCCAGGCTGGCTCGAATTTCTAACCTCAAGTGATCTGCCTGCCTCGGCCTTTCCAAGTGTTGGAATTACAGGTGTGAGCCACTACGCCCGGGCAGCCCTATTTCTTTAAACCTATATATTTTGCACTTGTTAAAAGTGTTTGTACATACAATTATCCAGCTTCTCTTATTTGAATTTTGTATAAGCTTAAATATTTTTTCCAATCTAAGCTTTATTTTATCCCCTTTCTTCTACATTTGTATAACTTTAGGTGACTGTCTTTGTTGAAGTTTTTTCTCAAAAGGCTTAAAATAGAATACAGTTCTTGGCGTCAACTTGAAAGTTATTTGAGGAGAAAGAGAGATTTATAATGATGATTCAAATGAAGCAAACTAAAAAATAATGAAGCAAGACAGAGGAAAAAGCAGTATTCACTTGAGCACATCCCAAAAGAATAACATTTCAAATGTAACTAGAAAAAGTATGCTGAAGTTCACAATACAGAAATAATTATTAATATTCAAAATAGCTTTACAGCCCTGCTCAGCTTTCGAATGTTGGGAATTGACCTGGAGGTGGCTGTAACCTAAGATGGTTCCTTCAGTAATGACCATATTTTCTTTTTCAAGATGATGATTATTCTCCATCTTCTAAGAGACAAAGACAAATGAGCCACCACAGCCACCAGTCCCGGAACCCGCCAATGCTGGGCAACGGAAAGTGAGGGAGTTCAACTCTGGTAAGTTCTCAGCGAAATCCACAACCTTTTCCTTCATCTTCTGGACTCTCAAATGTGACTGATAAAAGTTACAACATGCTCTGCAGGGGGAAATGGCTTAGCATGTATTACTACATTGTAATCTCATCTTTGTAAAGCCAGGAGCATTTTGAAAGTCACATTACAGACATTGTTTAAACACAGTTTGTATTTACCAAAGCATAGGACATTGTATCATCTCATATTAATTAGTTAGTTGGCTCAAAATTAGTGGTAATGACTTAGTAATTCAATAATTTCTCTTAGCTTTAAAACCTTCTTTATTTCAGAACTATTTCACCTCTTGGTTTTTGTTTTTGCTGTGCATCACTGCCTGCCAGCTGCTAATCTCTTATCTCCCAGTGGATTATGTGTCCTCTGAAGGGACTGAATGAGATATTAGTGGCAAATTATGTTGATGATTCATATTTTGAATAAATAGATTAAGCTTGTATACATTTTGTATATTTTACTGTCATAGTCACAATGATTGGATATATATTGAATTTATATGTACATTAAGTTGTTACATGTTTATGTTCTTTAGCATTCTAACTTGCAACTGTATATCTGTTAAGTGTTGTTTGTTTTTGTTGTTCAAGAAGATCAGATTCTGATTTATTGAGGCATCCGTTTGATGCCAAGTTAAGTGGCCCAGGCTCTGCGTAGGGGGTGAGGTTGAAGCAGGAAGAAGGGTAGTGAGGGGCAAGGGTGCCAAGGTTAGGTTGGAATACCTGGGGGTACTCTGAGGCTCCCCAAGTTTCCCTGGCCCTGGCCAGCTGTGCTGCTGGCCAGGGCATCTGATGAGCCTGCAAGGGTGATTCCCGAGAGGTGGGTGGTCCAGGAGCTAGGGCAGGAACTTTGGAATCATGCTGTTGGCTTTGAATCCAGACTCCTACACTTGGTAGCTGTGACCTCTCCATGCCTCAGGGACCTGCAGAACTGAGCTCTGTCTGAGCCAGGTCCCATCCAGGCACTGCAGATCCATCCAGAGGGAAACTGCCCCAGGTTGCTCACTGTTCACTGCCAGCCTTGTGCGATGTCTCAAGGGCTTTCCCAAGCAGATCCTCAGTGTTAGTTTGAGAGCCAGCATCTGGGGGGTCTATAATTGGTCTATAATTCCCCTTTGGCCCTATAGCTGGGGGAAACCAGAGACTTTGTCGGGATTACCTTAGGTGTCAGTCTAGTTTCCTGCCCCCCGGCTTGGGCTCAACATCTGAAGTAGTCTGCGGGGCAAGTGGTCTCGGTGGAGGTTGGGGCTTTTCTCCAGACTGAGGTCACACCCAGAGCCAGAAATCTTGGCACCTGCTCTGGGCTAAGGATGCTCCTGGCCCCCAGGGTGCAGGTAACTTCCCACCTTACCTGGTTTCTGCCTTCCAGGGCCAATCTTCAGACCTCGGGACTTCTCAGCCTATCCCACCTCCCTCTCTGGCCAGCCTTGAATGCTTGTGGGTCCAGCACTTTTTCCAGGCTGTCTCCTGGTTGTTCTCCTGGTTGTTCAGCCTGGGCTCATGCTGCTCCCCCTCCCACCCACCAAGACCCACAAGGACACCACTCCACACCCAGCTCAGCCCCATCCCCTCAGATAGTCCTTTCTCTTTCCTCAGGTGACCAGGTGCATATTTTGGTGTGAGGACCTTCACTGCACCTGGGAATGCCTACTGGTCACCTTGGTCACAGAGACCAAGGGATTTACTTGATATGAGTGTCTTGGTTCATTGTCTACATGGCCAGGGAGGGAGTCAATAATAGGCTTTTCACCTGCTGCAAGGGCCAATTCTCCTGGCCCCACGGTCTAGGGATGGAGGACGCTGCAGGAGATGCACCCCCTCACTTCCCAGCTGAGGACTGTGGGTCATTTCAGGGCAATTTCACTGTGCCTGCATGCCCCATCCCCTCAGCTCTGCAAATACCAAGCAGTACTGCCTGCCTAGGGGACGGTGGGCTCAGGGGTGCCCAGGTAGTCCCCAGAATGCCCTTGGCAGGCCCCTCACCTAGCTGCTCCCACAGCTCTGTAGCAAGAGTTCTAAACTTTTTTGAGTGTGGAGACTGCTGAGAGTAAGAGCTGTGGACTGTTTTCCAAGAAACGCATGTACACACTCTCCACACAAAACCTTACATTGTTTCAGGGGTCTCACACCTTCCTAAGGGCCCAGTAATTGTACCCCTGGACCTGAGGGTGAGAAACCTTGCCTCAGTTCTTCCCCAGTTGATCAGCCCAGGAGTAAGGGAGGAGACGCTGGAAAGCAGAACCCATGGGAAGGGCCCCCTCCTGGAGTTTGAGGCCCACCCCCACCTGCCCCTGCCTCTCCTCTGTCCAGAACTCCTCCCTGCTCTGCCCTACTCCTGGGGCCATGGCCATGGGGGTCCGCATTTTGATACAGGCCCCAGTGGCAACTCTGGGCCCAAAGTGGGCAGGCTCACCTGAAGGGGATCAGAGTAATATGGCAGGAAGTGAGCGGGAAAGCCGCCCTGGAACCGCGCCTCTCTGCCCCCTGACGTCACTGGGTGCACTCCTCCCTCCCCTCACTCAGACAGTGGCATGAGTTCCATGCGAGCACTGTCCTGCTCCCTCTGCTGCCTCTTTCTAGTCTTAGGGCTGTCATAACACTTTCCCTTCCCCAGCCCTGCCAACCTGGTGGGACATTGGGCTTCCCTCTCACAGAGTCCTTCGGACAGGCCCATCCTGTATCATACCCACAGAGAGACTCTTTTTTTCTCCAGGGCCTGGGGAGCAGCCAGGTTCCATGAGTTAAATGCAGATCTGACCCATACCAAGCTGGGATTGGGGTACACACTCTCCTCTACTGAAAAGTAGCTAGGGATTCCAACTTGGTGAGAGGGACAGTGGGGCGGAACCAGACCAGACAAGGACTGATCACCTGGAAAAGGCCTGCAATCAAAGGTCTTGGCGAGTGCTGGGTACGGTGGCTCACTCCTGTAATCCCAGCACTTTGGGAGGCCGAGACACGTGGATCAGTTGAGGCCAGGCGTTCGAATCCAGCCTGAGCAACATGGCAAAAATTCATCTCTACTAAAAATACAAAAATTAGCTAGGCATTCCATGCTCCTGTAATCCCAGCTACTTGGGAGGCTGAGGCAGGAGAATCGCTTGAACTGGCGGGGGGCAGAGGTTGAAGTGACCTGAGATCCTGCCACTGCACTCAAGTCTGGGAGACAGAGTCAAACTGTGTAAAGAAAATGGCCGTGGCAGAGGGGCTGGCCCGGCAGTGCCTTCCCTTGGGTTTCTCCTGGGTAGGCCTCTGCCATGAGGAGGTACTTCCTTCTGCCTGTCCATGGCCCACAGCAAAGGAATGTCTGCTTCTGGGGGTTGGGTGGGAGACTGCTGACAGAACTGGAAACCTTCTTCAGGTGGGTTTTTTTGTTTTGTTTTGTTTTTTTGTTTTCTTGTTTTTGAGACAGAGTCTTGCTCTGTTGCCTAGGCTGGAGTGCAGTGGTGCAATCTCGGCTCACTGCAACCTTCACCCCCCTGGGTTCAAGCAATTCCCATGTCTCAGCCTCCTGAGCAGCTGAGATTACAGGCATGTGCCACCATGCCTGGATAATTTTTGTATTCTTTGTAGAGATAGGGTTTCACCATGTTGGCCAGGCTGGTCTCAAACTCCTGACCTCAAGTGATCCGCCCACCTTGGCCTCAGAAAAGTGCTGGGATTATAGGCATCAGCCATCACCCCCGACCCCTTCAGGTGGGCTTTGAGGCTTCACTACAATACTAGTTTCTAGTTACTGCTGCAACAAATTACCACACACTTAGTGGCTTAAAACAACACAGATGTATTCCCTTAGAGTTCTGAAGGCCAGAATTCCAGTCAGTCCCACTGAGTGAAGGTGGGAGCAGGTTTGATGCCTTGCAAGGCTCTCCGGGAGAATCCATTTCCTGGTCCTGGGGGCGGCCTTCACTCCTCAGCTTTTGCTGCCCTTTTTGAATGACTCATGTTTCCTGCTTCCATCACTACACCTCCCACCCTCTCCATCATCTGCTCTTCTAAGGATCCTGGTGAGTACACTGACCCCGCAGGGACAAGCTGGGATAATCCTCCCAGCCAAAGATCCTTAACTTCATTATATCTGCAAAGCGCCTTTTGCCATATAAGGTCATGTTCACCAATTCCTGGGATTGGGATATGGGCATTTTGGGGGGTCATTATCACTCTACTACAGCTAGGCTGCAAAACTATTACACTCTCCCGGTGTTTCAGTGATCGGGATTGGGAGAAAAAGTGTTGGGATTTTTTGCTTTGGGGTCCCTCTTTTTTTTTTTTTTTTTTTTTTTTGAGACAGAGTCTCACTCTGTCACCAGGCTGGAGTGTGGTGGCGCGATCTTGGCTCACTGTAACCTCCACCTCCCAGGTTCACGCCATTCTCCTGCCTCAGCCTCCTGAGTAGCTGGGACTACAGGTGTGTGCCACCATGCCCGGCTAATTTTTTGTATACATTTTTAGTAGAGACAGGGTTTCACCATGTTGACCAGGATGGTCTAGATCTTTTGACCTCGTGATCCACCCGCCTCGGCCTCCCATAGTCCCAGGCATGAGCCACCATACTCGGCCGGGGTCCCTCTTAAACTTGTATTTTTAAGGTCTGGGGTCCCTCTTAACCCTTTTTTTTTCCCTTCTGTCTTTTTTGAGATGGAGTCTTACTCTGTCACCCAGGCTGGCAGTGGGGCACGGTCTCGGCTCACTGCAATGTTCGCCTCCTGGGTTCAAGCGATTCTCCTGCCTCAGCTTCCTGAGTAGCTGGGACTACAGGCACCTGCCACAACACCCGGCTTAGTTTCGTATTTTTGGTAGAGATGGGGACAGGGGTGGAGGTGGGGAGGGGGGTTTCTGCTATGTTGCCCTGAGCTCAAAGCGGTCCACCCACCTCTGCTCCCCAAGTGCTACAATTACAAGCCTGAACCACCACACCCAGCCGCTGTAAAGTCTTCTTTCCACTCAGCTGCGACATGTTTTAGGAAGTTTGCTAACAGACCCCTGGAGACCTCCTCGTTGTGGCCTCCCTGTTGTTTTTGATTCATCTTTTCTGCCCTCCTGCTTTTCAGAAATTAAAAGGCTAAAAAGAGGTACTAAACTTTAAAACTTCTCTTATAGTCTCCCATTAAACTAATTCTAAGAACCACCAAAAAAGGGAAAAAAATTTTCAAAAGCAGTAAAATGATATGGACTGTGAGGATGTAAAATATTGGAAGTAAGTCATTATATGTTAGTGCTGCTCTGACATAGGGACATATTATTGAGAATCAACTTTTGCTCAATTTTCAGAGAAATGGAATGATCGTATTGCTGATCTATGTAAACAAGTTGAAGAATTGTCTGAAAGAAAATATGGTATGTCTAAACTGGAAAAGTCCTGTAATCCTTTGTTCATGCGCATTTACACAATGGAGTTACTGTTCATCATGGGGTACTGTGGACAAGCCCAGGGCTGCTGGTGAATCCTGCCATACTTACAGGTTTCTCCTTGTAAGGTGCTTTGTAGTGTCTAAATATTAGAAACATTCTTTGTTTCTAGATTACTGCAAAGCTAAGGAAAAGTTGTATTTCTTTAATTATCATTATCATTTATTTAAAACCTTCAGCATGGATATTGGGGATTTACTTAAATATTTATTGCAAAGCCCTGGATCTTAGGGATTTAACTGAATTTTTTATACTGTTTCTCTTAATCTGCTTTGTTAAATTTGGTATTCACCAATATGCCCCTATTGTCTCTACTTTTATCTTTTTTTTTTTTTTTTTGAGACAGTCTCGCACTGTTGCCCAGGCTGTAGTGCAATGGTGCGATCTCGGCTCACTGCAACTTTCACCTCCCGGGTTCAACTCATTCTCCTGCCTCAGCCTCCTTAGTAGCTGGGATTACAGGTGCCCACCACCATGCCCAGCTAAATTTTTTTGTAGTTTTTAGTAAAGATGGGGTTTCACTATGTTGGCCAGGCTGGTCTCGAACTCCTGACCTCATGATACACCCGCCTTGGCCTCCCAAAGTGCTGGGATTACAGGTGTGAGCCACCGCGCTCAGCCTCCACTTTTATCTTGATGCATCACTGAGTTGATGTTAGATTTCAAATTCTTCTTTGCCCTTATACCATTCTATCCTGAACCCACCTTTACATGATGATGAAAGAAATTAGCAATATGTTATTATCTATCTGTTGGTATATATCAAATGCTCACCTAAAAATAGCAACAACCAGTGAAAAACATCATGTGCTTTGGTGTTTTCATTTGGATGACTATTTACTTTGCAATCTACTAGCAAGCTATAATGTTGTATGATATGTGGAATTTTAACTGAATTGCTTTAAGTGAACATTTAAACATGATAAATCATATTGATGGTATTTAGGTTAATATACTTGAACATTTTTTTCTTCATCATGAGTAATATAACATATCCCTCAATGAAAATCTAGAATTAGAGTAAATTCGCTAATGAATTCAATAACTTTTCCATAATATTTTTAGTTATGTGCTTAAGGTTCTCTTAGTGTTTCTCCCACTTTTTAATAGCTTATGCCTTTTTTGCCTTTGTTTTTTATTGGTTCATTTTAAAGCAAAAACCTCACAACATGTGCTCCCTAGAAGCACTGTAACCTAGTGGTAAGATCATAGGCTCTGGGGACACAGGCTGGCCATGTCTCTTCTCCTGTCTGAGCCTTAGTATCCTCATGTAGTCACGAGAACTGAAGATCTATCCTGAAGATTTGATAAGATAGTAAAGTGCTTCACATAATATCGGGCATATAAATACATAATAAATGCTTCCTGACCTCAGGTGATTCTCCCACCTCGGCCTGCCAAAGTGCTGGGATTACAGGCGTGAGCCACCATGCCCAACCAAGAAATTCTTATGTAAAAAGAGGCTGGGCTCAGTGCCTCAATCCTAGCACTTTGGGAGGTCAGGGTGGGTGGATCACTTGAGGTCAGAAGTTTGAGACCAGCATGGGCAACATGATGAAACCCCATCTCTACTAAAAAATAAAAATAAAAAATAATAATTATCCAGGGGTGGTGGTGGGCGCCTATAATCCCAGGTTCTCGGGAGGCTGAGGCAGGAGAATCACTTGAACCTAAGAGGCGGAGGTTGCAGTGAGCTGAGATCATGCCACTGCACTCCAGCCTGGGCAACAACAGCAAGACTCCAACTCAAAAAACAAAAACAAAAACAGACTCCATCTCAAACAAAAACAAAAAAAAACACAAATGTGGTATGGCAATGAAAATAATTACCATGTTAAAGTCAGTTTCATAGAAAATAAAAGACCACTCAAATACAATAAGCTATCTTTTTAGATGGGTATAATTATTATTCTTATTTAACAGCTAAAGAAACAGGCTCAGAGAATGTTATCTGATTGGACTGTGTTGCATCTCTGGACAGTGCAGCTGAGATCAGACTTCGTGTGTAATTCCACTAGCCTACCAGGGTGCCTCTCATAAAGGTAAAAAATGTAAATCTGGCCTAATACACAAAGTTACCAGGGCAGCACTGGGTCAATTCTACATACAGTACTTCTATGTTCATAAACAGAAACATTAAGGGAAGGTGAAAATGCTTCAAAAAGGCGACTGGACACCAGCACTCTTGCTTACTGCCTTTGGGCCCTTCTTTAAGGCCAACAGTGACCTGAAATTATTGACTGACTTTTCCAATCTACTGGAGAAAATGGTACCAAGGTCACCAACATCAGACAAATTCACTCGAGGACCTATCTATGTGCTTTGAAGACAAAACTGCTTTTGTAAAGGACACTGTATTTCAGAAAAACAATCATATTAACAAGTAATAACACTAAAATGCTGATGTGTTGAATGCTACTTTAGAAAAACAGGTTCAAACTAGGAAAAAAATTTCCGACAGAAAACTATGTATCAATTATCTAGCTAGCTAGCTAGCTAGAGACATGGTCTCATTTTATTGCTCAGGATGGAGAGCAGTGGGATGATCATAGCTCACTGCAGCCTTGAGTTGCTGGCCCCAAGTGATCCTCCTGCCTCAGCCTCCTAAGTAGCTGGGGCCACAGGTGGACACAGGTACACCTGGCTTTTTTTGTCTGTTTTGTAGAAACAAGGTTTCACTACATTGCCCAGGCTGGTCTCAAACTCTAGAGTCTCGATCTGTCGCCCAGGCTGGGATGCAGTGGTGTGACCTCAGCTCACTGCAACCTCCACCTCCCAGGTTCAAGCAATTCTCCTGTCTCAGCTTCCTGAGTAGCTGGGATTACAGGCTTGTGCCACCACACACAGCTAATTTTTGCGTTTTTTGTAGAGACCAGGTTTCACCACATGGGCCAGGATGGTCTCGAACTCCTGACCTCAGGTGATCCACCCGCCTTGGCCTCCCAAAGTGAGGCGTGAGCCACCACACTTTCTTATGTTATTAAATAGCCTAACCCAGGAAGAGTGCGGTGGCTCACAGCTGTAATCCCAACAACTCTAAAGGCCAAGGTGAAGATCACTTGAACCCAGGACAAAACCGGCCTGGGCAACATAGCGAGACCCCCGTCTCTACAAAAACTACAAAGATTAGGCCAGGGGTGCACCGCGCCCGGCTAATTTTTGTAACTTTTGTAGGGACGGGGTTTCGTCATGTTGCCCAAGCCATCCACCCTCCCGCCTCGGCCTCCCAAAATGCTGGGATTACAGGGCCCAGTCAGCCTCATGTTTTCTTTAAGCAGTCCCTCCCTGTTGCACACTTGGATAGTTTTCTTTTTTCTTTTTTAGACAGGGTTTACCTCAGTCTCGCAGGCGGGGTGCTGTAGTGGGAACATAACTCATTGGAGCCATGAACCTTGGAGTTCAAGTAGCTGGGAAGCTGAGGTGGGACTTCAGAGATGGGGTCACGCCATGTTGCCCAGGCTGCTCTTGACTGCCTGGCCTGAAGGGATCCTCCCACCTCCGCCGCGCCTGAACATAGTTCCCTATTTTTGACCAACATAAACACTGTGCTGAGTTGGAGTTTGTCAGCTACCCTTCTCCAGCAACATACAGGACCTGGCGGGGAGATCCCGGTTACTAGGCTGGACTCCAAGGAGAAGACAGCCCTGCTCCAGGCAATGTACCGCCACTATGACGTCGTCGAAGGTCCCCCCACCTTCACGCGGAGCCCATCGGAACTCGAGGCGGGGCTGCTGGATCATCCAGGAGCGCCCAGACGCGGGCAGGTGGCCGCCGGTGGCCACAAGCCTGGGCAGTATGGAAGCGGCCGCAGAGCGGGCGCTTCCACGTCTGCAGGCTCTGGCCCGGCCGCCGCCACCCATAAGCTACGAGGAGGAGCTTTACGACTGCCTGGACTACTACTACCTGCGCGACTTCCCGGCCTGCGGGGCCGGGCGCAGCAAGGGCCGGACTCGGCGCGAGCAGGCGCTGCGCACCAACCGGCCTGCGCCTGGCGGGCACGAGCGCAAGGTCGCGCAGAAGCTCCTCAATGGCCAGCGCAAGCGCCGCCAGCGCCAGCTGCAACCCAGGCTGCGCACTCGCCTCACCTGAGCCTGGGTACGTGCGCCCAACACCTCCCCCAACCAGGGCCCCGGGGACCCTGGGAGCGTCCCCCCACCGCGCCGCGCTGCTCGCCCTGGGCAGAGTCGGCTACCTCTGAGGGAACTGCGTTAGGGAACTGTACCCGCCAGCTTGTGAAGAGGCCGTTGCAATAGCATTAAAGCCTGTGGAACTTCATAGGTGGGTAGAAGGGGCTAGGAAACGAAGAAAACATCTTTTTAAAAATATAAGCAATCGATGGCTGGGTGCAGTGGCTCACGCCTGTAATCCCAGCACTTTGGGAGGCCGAGGCGGGCAGATCACGAGGTCAGGAGATCGAAACCGTCCTGGCCAACATGGTGAAACCCTGTCTCTACGAAAATATATATATATTTTATATATATAATATATCATTTATATATATTTATATGTATATATATTTATATGTATATTTGTGTGTGTGTGTGTGTGTATATATATATATATATATATATATAATTAGCCGGTCACTGTGGTGCGCGCCTGTAGTCCCAGCTACTTGGGAGGCTGAAGCAGGGGGAATGGCTTGAACCCGGGAGGTGGAGGTTGCAGTTAGCTGAGATCGTGCCACTGCACTCCAGCCTGGCGACAGAGCGAGACTCCGTCACACACACACACACACACAAAACACTATATATACATATACACATATACATATATAAACATATACATATATATACATATACACATATACATATATATACACATATACGTATATATATATATACGTATATGTGTATATATATGTGCGATCGAGCCTGGGAGGTTGAGGTTACAGTGAACCAAGATTGCGCCACTGCTCTCCAGCCTGGGTGACAGAGGGAGACCCTATCTCTAAAAAAAAATAGATGCAGGTAAGAGCTTTTCTTCCGGCGCTCATACCCAGACTGAAGAAAGTAATTGGGCTGGGCCCAGTGGCTCAGACCTGTAATTCCAGCCCTTTGAGAGGCCCAGGCAGACGTATCACTTTAGCTCAGGAGTTCCAGACTAGCCTGGTCAACGTGGTGAAACCACGTCGCTACAAAAATACAAAAAATAAGCTGGGCGTGGTGGCGCCTGCATGTAGTCCCCGCTACTTGCGTGGCTGAGGCGGCAGGATCGCTTGAATCCAGGAGGTCTAGGCTGCAGTGAGCCATGATCTCCCCACTTCACTCCAGCCTGGGCGACAGAGTGAGACGCTGTGTCAAAAAAAGAAAAACAAAAAAAGTAACTGACCTGTGTTTTTGTCTGATTTCCTACAGGATACCGAAGGACCTGTTCGAAGTATTTACTGTAACTCCAACTGTAACTTGGTTCTGAGGAGGAGAGAATCCATGTTTGGTCAACAGAACTTTTCACTGTCACTTAAGTTTACTGCTTCGATATCTTTTCCTTACTAATTGATTGTTAATTAAGTAGTGCCCAAGTGGATTAGCCTTTTTAGGGTTTATTAATTAAAAGAGAGCAGCAAGAATGGCATTTTAACTCTCCCGGGTTTCTTTTCAGTTACTGTGGTAACTCTTTTCAAGTCCACAAATGATTTGTTCTTATCTGTAAAGAAAAGGTCACAAAGATAAGCGGAGAGAGACCAAAGATAGGAATATGTGTAAGATTTCTACCTAAATTCGGCCGGGCACTGTAGCTCACTCCTGTAATCCCAGCACTTTGGGAGGCCGAGGTGGGCAGATCACCTGAGGTCAGGAGTTCAAGACCAACTTGGCAAACATGGCAAAACCCCATCTCTACTAAAAATACAAAAATTAGCCGGACATGGTGGTGGGTGCCTGTATCCCAGCTACTCGGGAGCCTGAGTCAGGAGAATTGCTTGAAACTTGGAGGTCAAGGTTGCAGTGAGCCGAGATCATGCCACTGTGCTACAGCCTGGGCAACAGAACAAGACTACATCTCAAAAAAAAAAAAAGGATTTCTACGTAAATGTCATAGACTACTCTAAAGGTTAATATTTGCATATTATAATGTATATTGCACAGCATGCCAACCTCAAATAATCAAAAGGGTCAGAATCTAAAGGGAGTTTATTCACGCACAGAGTTTTAGGAGGGCCAACTGGGAACCACAGATACAAAAGAGTGGAAGTCAGTGTTCCAAGGCTTAGAAGTCTGGGATCACTTACATAGACAAAGTTTAGAGAAGCTTAGCAGAATTAAAGCACCTCTCCGTTTAGTCCAGGTGGTCTTTCTTTCACTCTGTCACCCAGGCTGGAGTGCAGGGGCACAATCGCAGCTCACTTAGCATCCCTAGTAGCTGGGACTACAGGCACACACCAACACACCCAACTAATTTTTGTATTTTTTGTAGAGATGGGGTTTTGCCACATTGCCCAGGTGGTCTCAAACTGCTGGGCTTAAGCAATCCACTCACTTCGGCCTCTCAAAGTACTAGGATTACAGGCATGAGTGACTGTGCCCAGATGAGGTGGTCTTTTTTCCGGGAAAGGTGCGTTTAACCTTCCATACTGAAGATGTAAGTCATAGAGTCTTTTGTGCCATCTGGTGTGAGTTAGGTACAGAACAATAAAGGAGGCAGTTAATCTCTAACAAAGATGAGTGATTGGAAGGAGAGGAGGTCTAGTCTCTGGTCTCTCATAGTCATTTACAGAATGAAAATAATAAGGAAAGAATAAATTATAATTTAAGAACCAGAAGTTACGAACATGCTATGTAACTCAATCAGGGTGTAACTTCCCCCTTCGTGTGATAAATTTATATGGGGTCCTGAAACTTTTTTTTATAGTTGGTAGGTTCTCCACACTGTTGATCCCACAACAATTTTTCTAGGTAGATGCTGCTATCCACATTTTTTTTTTTTTTTTGAGACAGTGTCTTGCTCTGTCGTCCAAGCTGGAGTGCAGTGGCATGATCTCAGCACACTGCAACCTCTGCTTCCTGGGTTCAAGCAATTCTCCAGACTCAGCCTCCCAAGTAGCTGGGATTACAGGTGCCCACAACCATGCCTGGCTAATTTTTGTATTTTTCATAAAGACCAGGTTTCACCTTGTTGGCCAGTCTGGTCTCGAACTCCTGACCTCAGATGATCTACCCGCCTCAGCCTCCCAAAGTGCTGGGATTACAGGCATGAGCCACTGCGCCCAGCCCACGTTTTAGAAAAGGGATTCTAAGGCACAGAGAGTTCAAGTACCTTTCCAAAGATGACACAGCTAATTAGATAGCAGACCAGGTGGCCTGACCCCAGGACTTTTGCCTTTGGCCTCTATACTACCTTGTTGAGCACAGCAGTAAATATTTCATATGTGGTTTTATCCAGAATTTTCCTGTTGATTGTGGTAAACCATGTTTTGTTCTTTTGAGACAGGGGCAAGCTCTGTTGCCCAGGCTTCTGGTGTGCAGTGGCACAAACACCAGCCTCAACCTCTTGGGCCTAGACAATCCATTTCAGCCTCCCAAAGCGCTGGGATTACAGGAATGAGCCATCATGCCTGGCCTTACACTATATTTTAATGCTTTTTTTGAAAATGGAAACTTTTACAGGCAATTCACTTCCTTCAAACTAATGATAAGGAAATAATGCTGTTCTGTTTTGTTTTGTTTTTACATGTTTTTTTTGTTTGTTTGTTTCTTTTTTGAGACAGGGTCTTGCTCTGTTGCCCAGGCTGGAGTGTGGTGGTGCAATCATGGCTCACTTCAGCCTTGACCTCCCAGGCTCAAGCAATCCTTCCCCCTCAGCCTCCCAAGTAGCTGGGACTGCAAGTGCATGCTACCACACTTAGCTAATTTTTGTATTTTTTGTAGAGACATGTTTTCACCATGTTGCCGAGGCTGGTCTCAAACTCCTGGGTTCAGCTATCCTCCACCCTCAGCCTCCCAAAGTGCTAGGATTACAGACGTGAGCCACTGTGCCTGGCTGATGCTGTTCTTTTCAAATGCATATGCTGGTTTTTTATGTTTTTTGTTTTGTTTTGTTTTGTTTTTGAGATGGGGTCTCTGTCTCCCAGGCTGGAGTGCAGTGGTGCAATCTCTGCTCACAGCAGGCTGGTCTCAAACTCCTGACCTCAGATGTTCTTCCCACCTCAATATCCCAAAGTGCTGAGATTACAGGTGTGATCAACTGCACCTGGTGATTTTGCTCATTTAGATAGTAGAAATTTTTAATTTAAAAAAAAAATTTGTTGAGCTGGAGTGCAGTAGCGTGATCTCGGCTCACTGCAACCTCTGCCTACCAGGTTCAGGTGATTCTCCTGCCTCAGCCTCTCAAGTAGCTGGGACTACAGGTGCATGCCACCACACCCAGGTAATTTTTGTATTTTTAGTAGAGATGGGGTTTCACCATGTTGGCAAGGATAATCTCGATCTCTTGACTCTGTGATCCATCTTCCTCGGCCTCCCAAAGTGCTGGGATTACAGGCATGAGCAACCGCCCCTGGCCAAAAAAAATTTTTTTTTGAGACAGAGTCTCACTGTCCCACAGGCTAGAGTACCGTTGCACAGTCACAGCTCACTGCAGCCTCAACTTCCTGGACTCAAGTGATTCTCCCACCATAGTCTCCCAAGTATCTGAGACCACAGGTAGACACCACCACACCCGGCTAATTTTTTTTATATTTTGTAGAGCAGGGGTTTTGCCATGTTGCCCAGGCTGGTCTCAAACTCCTGGGCTCAAGCGATCTTCCAGACTCGGCCTCCCAAAGTGCTGGGATTACAGGCATGAGCCACTGCACCTGGCCTTTTTAATTAAAGTTAAATTATAAATGTGGTCACTGTAGGAAATATGTGTATTATCTACTGCTATGTAACAAATTACTCCAAACCTAGTGGCTTAAAATAAATACTTAGGGCTGGGGACAGTGGCTCATGCCTGTAATTCCAACACTTTGGGAGGCCGAGGTGGGCAGATCACAAGTCCAGAAGTTCAAGACCAGCCTGGGCAACATCATGAGATTCCATCTCTACAGAAAATGCAAAAATTAGCCAGGCATGGTGGTGCACACCTGTGGTCCCAGCTACTCAGGAGGCTGATGCAGGAGAATCACTTGAGCCTGGGGGGCAGAGGTTGTAGTGAGCCAAGATCATACCACTGCACTCCAGCCTGGGTGACAGAGTGAGAGACTGTCTCAAAAATAAATAAATATACAAAAATACTTAGATCTCCATTTCTGTGGGTCAGGAATTCAGGAGTGACATACCTGGGTCATTTGGGCTCGGTGTCTCATGACATTGCAGTCAAGCTGTCGACTGAGACTGCAGTCACCTAAAGCCTGTTTTCAAGGTGGCTCACTTAACATGACTGCTGACCTGAGGCCTCACTTCCTGTCACATGAGCCTCTCTACAGGCTGCTTAGGTGTCATGGTGTGACAGCTGGCTTTCCCAAGTGAGTAATCAAAGAGTGAACAAGGAGGAAGCCACAGTACCTTTTATTATGTAGTTTGCAAAGTTGCAAACCATCACTTTTGCTTTTTCCTATCTGTCAGAAGGGAATCAGGTAACCCAGCCTACACTCAAGGGGATAGGGACTGGGCTCCACCTTTTGAAAAGAACATCAAAGAATTTGTGGACATATTTTAAACTACCATGCTATGTTTAATTATGGCAAGTATGGTCACTGTAGAAAAACTGGAAAATAGGGACAAGCAAAAAAAAAAGTCACTTATAATTCCATGACTCAATGGATGATATTACTAGTTGGGTATATATAATTCCAATATTCAAAATATATATTTACTTTCTCAAACTATAAACACACTGTGTACTATCGTGTAATCTGCTCTTTCACACAATGTATTGTATGTATTGTAAAAATACCTTTCATGTCAAATATTCTTTCCTTTTTTTTTTTCTTGAGATGGAGTTTCCTTCTTGTCGCCCAGGCTGGAGTGCAATGGTGCAATCTCTACTCGCTGCAACCTCCGCCTCCCAGGTTCAAGCAATTCTCCTGCCTCAGCCTCCCAAGTAGCTGGGATTACAAGCATGAGCCACCACACCCAGCTAATTTTTTGTATTATTTAGTAGAGATGGGGTTTCACCATGTTGGCCAGGCTAGTCTCAAACTCCTGACCTCAAGTGATCCACCCACCTCAGCTCCCCAAAGTGCTGGGATTACAGGTTTGATCCACCATGCCCAGCCCCTCATAACATTTTTTAATGGCTGCATACATTTCATCATATGTATGTATCATAACTTATTTAACAAATTATATTATAGGACACTTAGGTTGTTTACAAATTTTTCCTGTTTTACACATTTTAAATGAACATCCCTACAACACATTTATTTGTACAATCATGACTGTTTCTTAAATTCCTAGAAGTAAAATTTCTGGAGTACAGTTTGCATAATTTTAAAACTTCAAACACCTGTTACCTAATTTGAGCAGAATGTTTACTACAATATTCAAGAGTCCATTTGGCCAGTGTCATATCTATGATAAAACCTGCAAAAGTTCAGATATTAATAACTATAAGTAAATTTGTTGAGAGTGACTGAAATCACTATGGAATGAGAAGTTGCTATAGAAATTTTACTAAAGAGCAAATTAGCCAGGTACAGTGACTCACAGTTGTAATTCTAGCACTTTGGGAGGCCGAGGCGGGTGGATCACTTGAGGTCAGGAATTTGAGACCAGCCTAACCAACATAGTGAAACCCCATCTCTACTAAAAATACAAAATTAGTCAGGTATGGTGGTGCACACCTGTAATCCCAGCTACTTGGGAGGCTGAGGCAGGAGAATTGCTTCAACCTGTGAGGCAGAGGTTGCAGCAAGCCAAGATTGCACCTGGGCAACAAGAGCGAAACTCTGTCTCAAAAAAACAGAGTGAACTTCACACATCTGTCTCAGCAAACTATAAATGATATGTAGCAGAATTCTGGTATTTTCAATTCTGAATTTCTTGTTCTTTGTTTTAATTAACTTTTTCTTAATTTGGTTTTTGGACAGAATACATTAACTGCTTCAACATCCAAAAGCTACTGACTGCCCCCCCAACCACAGACACCCAGTCCCACTGCCTGAAGGCAACCAGTGTTATCAACTTCAGATATTTTATGCATATACAATATGGTCTTTTCTGTTTTACACAAATAATAGCACACTGTACTCAATTCTACCCCTTGCTTTTTTTATCACTTGTAGTTTATTTTGGAAATCATTTCACGTCAATATACAGGGAAGATTCCTCATTTTTTTTTATAGTTGCATATTATGTGAATGTGCTTTTTTTTTTTTGAGACGGAGTCTTGCTGTGTCACCCAGGCTGGAATGCAGTGGTGCAATCTTGGCTCACTGCAACCTCCACCTCCTGGGATCACGCCATTCTCCTACCTCAGCCTCCCGAGTAGCTGGGACTACAGGCATGTGCCACCGCACCCGGCTAATTTTTGTATTTTTACTAGAGACGGTTTCACCATGTTAGCCAGGATGGTCTCGATCTGTTGACCTTGTGATCTGCCCACCTCGGACTCCCAAAGTGCTGGGATTAGAGGCGTGAGCCACCACGCCCAGCCTGCCATTATTTTTTTAACCAATATTCTATTGGCAGGAATTTAGGTTTTCTCCAATCCCTTACCAACACAAAATAACTTTGTATGAATATCTAATAGTCTTTAAATTTAGGAATGAATGACTTAGCCACGTTTGAGTAAAATGGTGCCTGTTCTGGTCTGGATTCCTTTCTGTCTTGAACTGTCCAAAGTTCTCCTCATTCTAAACCCTTCTTGTGCCAGAATGTATCCTTTATAAGACTCCTTTTCTTCATCTCTGCTTATGAATTATCTAAAAGCAAGTAAAAAGTCTTATTATTTGTAAAGCATTCATTCCTTTAAGAAGTTATGTAAAAATAAAGCTTTGTTTTTTACAAAAGGTTTTTGTATAATTCACCCTTTTTATTGTTAGAAATCTTTTTATTTCAATACTTTTGGGGGAACAGGTGGTGTTTGGTTACATGGAAAAGTTCTTTAGTGGTGATTTCTGAGGTTTTGATGCACCCATCACCCGAGCAGTGTACACCGTACTCAACAGTGTAGTCTTTTATCCCTTACCCCCCAGCACATCCCTCCAAATCCCCAGAGCCCATTATATCATTCTTTTGCCTTTGCATCCTCTTAGCTTAGCTCCCACGTTATTCACCCTTTAGTTCCAAGTACGTTCTGCTGTTGCTGGGACACGGGAAGGCTGTTTTAAACTCTACTTCCTCTGGTGGAAGGGAGAAATTTCTGATTGACATCAAGCAGAAATGGGGGTTCCAGCTCCGCTTCCTCTCCTCAATAAACCTCACTCCAGCTGCAAGGGACTTTCCCATGGGCCCATTATGAAATGCCACTAGCCAAATTTCCCCTTATTTTAGCGATGTTTAATGTAACTGTTGAAAGCATTTCAGGCTGGGCCTGGTGGCTTATGCCTGTAATCCCAGCACTTGCAGGCTGAGGTAGATGGATCACCTGAGGTCAAGAGCTCGAGACCAGCCTGACCAACATGGTGAAACACTGTTTCTACTAAAATAAAAAATTAGCCAGGCGGGTTGACGTGCGGCTGTAATCCCAACTACTCGGAAGACTGAGGCAGGAGAATCGCTTGAATCCGGGAGGCGGAGGCTGCAGTGGGCTGAGAACGCGCCACTGCACTCCAGCCTGGGCGACAGAGCCAGACTCCGTCTAAAAAAAAAAAAAAAAAGCATTTCACATCAAGTATCACTAAAGCACAGATCCTTGGGGCCTTTGCAATTGCTGTTCTCTCTTCCTGTAATGTTCTTATTTTCATAAATACATGGCTTGCTTCCCCACCTCTTCAAGGGCTCCGTTCAAATGACCCCCCACCTTGCATAACCTCTAATTTCCAGTCTCCTTCCCCGCTTTTCACGTCACCACCACCTGATTTACGTAGGCGTTTGTGTTTCCCCTCCTTGAAACTTAACTTCGTGAAGGTAGAATCTTATCTGGTTTGGTGCAGTATCTCCAGAACCTAGCTAGACACCCAGTAAATTTTTGTTGAATTTACCAGTGTATGGTTACTATCCCAATTCTGGACACAAATTCTATAATACATATGAAAAGGAGCTGAAAATATATAGTAATACATAAATGTAAAACATTATTGCTGCCTGAATTTAACTTTTGCTGACTGGATCCACAGACAAGAAAGAGAAATACCAAATACAACTAACTCAACTCTTTATTTTTGACGAAACCGATGTCTTTCATTCAGTTCATACTACGCGTCCACATTGTGCCTCCAAAAATATTTGCCCTTATAACTGAATGCTCAGAAAGGCTAAGCAATCTGCCCAAGATCCCCTGGCAATCCAGCCAGAGATGTGAGTCACTCTTAAGGTTGGATTTAATACAAATGTTTGAAGGACGCAGCGACGGTCCAGCTGCCCTAGGGAAGCAAAATGCTAAGTGCTCTCATGCGGGGACCGGAGGACAAGGTTCGCGGACCAACCACAGGAACTTCCGGGTTTTAAAGCTCCTGGCGCCAAGTTCAGGGCGTTGGCCGCGAAGGACGAGGCGTCGCCGTGACGTCCTGCTCTTCCAATGACCTTCAGGCCTGCGGAGACGCCGGAGAACGGAAGTTCTCTGCCTGTGTGCTGGTTGGTTGCGCGTTGAGGCCAGCCCCGCCTCCCACCTTCCGGTCTTCTCAGAAGTCGCTTGGCTCTTCGCTGGTTGTCACCCGTCTGGAGGCCTAGCCGTCGCGTACCTAGGATGCCGCGTGGAAGCCGAAGCCGCACCTCCCGCATGGCCCCTCCGGCCAGGTGAGACCATCGCAGGGTTTGAGACCAAAGCGCGGCCGTCCGGACCTTACTGGCGCAATGACGCAGAGGGAGGCCGCGGGCGGGGGCGAACCGAGGTCGGCTGCGGCGTGGGCTCGCCTCAGCCAGGCGGGGGTAGATTGAATGTAAAGCGTATGTTAGGGGAGTGTGGGGAGAGAATTCACTTACGGAAAAAGTTTCCTATCCAAACAACGGGAAAGGCATAACGTTATGGCCGGGTGGTAGGAAGGCATAAATTTTGACCTAGCCTGATGTCGGGGAAAAGAGCACCCAAGGAAATAATCCGGAAATGGTCAGAGGGAGCGTGATACATATGAAGATTTTTAAATACTTGTAGGACATAATTAGTCTTTTGTTATTTGAGAAGGGGTTTCGAAATTGTTGAAAGCATCTGAACGTTGAACAGATGAGGAATAGATGAAGTTGCTTTTGGTGTAATAGTTCAGACGAGTCACTTTGGCCAGTCTTGTTTTGTAATGTGTAAAATGAAGGAATTAGACTAGACTATTTCCCCAGTTGACCATCTTTAGGTCTTAATTAGAATGTTTATTTATTTATATTTTGAGTCAGAGTCTAACTCAGGCTGTAGTGCAGTGACGTAATCATGGCTAACTGCAGCCTTGACTTCCTGGGCTCAAGCTATTCTCTCACCTCAGCCTCCAGAGTAGCTGGGACTACAGGCATGCGCCACCTGTGCACCACACCTGGCGACTTTATTCTATTTTATATTTTAGTTGAGACAGGGTCTCATTATGTGACCCTGGCTGGTCTCAAAGTCCTGGCCTCAAATAATCCTTTTGCCTCCACTTCCCTAATCACTGGGATTACAGGCAAGAGCCACCACTCCGCAGCCTATGTTGATTATTTGATCCCTCAATAAAATGTAAACTCCATGAATGCAGAGATTTTTGTCTCTTGTTCACAGTTACATTACCAGCGCCTTGTAGTTACCTAATACTTGAATGAATGAATCCTGTAAGAATCTAACTTTTAGTAGTCTATATTTCTTATGACATGTTGGATATGTCTTTAAAGATACTGTGGGCTATGCGAATACATGGAAATGGTTGCAAAGAAGCAGAAAAAATTAGTATGTCCTAGGCTATTACTATTATAAGAAAAGATTAAAGTGGCTGGGCGTGGTGGCTCACACCTGTAATCCCAACACTTTGGGAGGCCGAGGCAGGTGGATCACTTGAGGTCAGGAGTTCGAGACCAGCCTGGCCAACATGGTGAAACTCCATCTCTACTAGAAATAAAAAAATTAGCCAGATGTGGTGGTGCGCGCCTGTAATCCCAGCTACTTGGGAATCGAAGGCAGGAGAATCGCTTGAACCCAGGAGGCAGAGGTTGCAGTGAGATAGGATCGTGACACTGCACTCCAGCCTGGGTGTCAGAGTGAGGCCCTGTCTCAAAAAAAAAAAAAAAAATTAGGCCACGCGCGGTGGCTCACGCCTGTAATCCCAGCACTTTGGGAGCCCGAGGCGGGTGGATCACCTGAGGTCAGGAGCTTGAGACCAGCCATGGTCACCATAGTGAAACCTCGTCTCTACTAAAAATACAAAAAATTAGCCGGACGTGGGGGCAGGTGCCTGTAATCCCAGCTGCTCGGAAGGTGGAGGCAAGAGAATCTCTTGAGTCTGGGAGGCGGAGGTTGCAATGAGCTGAGATTGCACCAGCCTGGGCAACAAGAGCGAAGCTCCATCTCAAAAAAAAAAAATCGAAGGGTTAAAATGATGTAAATAATTTGAAATGAAAATCTTGAGGTCCATTTTAATATGTAAGTTATTTTAAGTTGACAATTTCCAAAACTGGTTGGAATTGGGAACTTGATATGTTTTTTTCTTTTCTTTCACAGCCGGGCCCCTCAGATGAGAGCTACACCCAGGCCAGCACCAGTCGCTCAGCCACCAGCAGCGGCACCCCATCTGCAGTTGGCTCTTCTGCTGCTGTGCCCCGGCAGCCTGGTCTGATGGCCCAAATGGCAACCACTGCAGCTGGCGTGGCTGTGGGCTCTGCTGTGGGGCACACATTGGGTCACGCTATTACTGGGGGCTTCAGTGGAGGAAGTAATGCTGAGCCTGCGAGACCTGACATCACTTACCAGGTGGGAATTTAGGCAGCATTTCCCTTCCATGGATGGATTTTATGAGAAAACCCAGACGTTTGTAAGTTCCTTATGTGTAGGAATTGTCTTTGATTTTAGAACCCACTGTGCTGTTAATAGACAATGGGTTTTAAAGCCACATTTGGCCATTGAGTTATTGCCTTAGGCCAGCACCAACAAGTACTGTACAAATTGTATTTCTTCCCAAGGAGTAGACTTAGACAACAGCCCACTTGACTCACTGTAAAACAACCACTTTTCCCTTTGAATATTTCATCCCAGTGACACTTCCTGCTAATCCTGTCTTGATCTTAGTTAACAAATCAAAAATCTCACATAGCTCTGTGCTCTTATACGTGATGTTTGCCATTACCCATCTTTCTGATGTGTGTGGGTTTTCTAGTCTAATGAGCATAGGTGTGTATACTCTTGTATTTCCGGTGTGCTTGAAACTGCTCCATCCATTTTTCTATAATAGTACCATTTTTCCTCCCTGAAGCTTCAGTAAACCATTTAGTCTTGATAACAAGATAACAATTCCACTTTATTTGCATCTTTATTTATGAATCTTTCTGGTCGTAATTGGAATTTTGTTAAAACTGTTGGCTTTCAGCTTTTAAATATTTTCACTTTTGGCTGGGCACAGAGGCTCATGCCTATAATCCCAGCACATTGGGAGGCTGAAGTGAGGGGATTACTTGAGCCCAGAAGTTTGAGACCAGGCTGGGCAGCATAGCGCAACCCTGTCTTTACAAAAAATATTTATTTAAATTCTTCTTTTTTGGAGGTGGAGTCTCGCTCTGTCGTCCAGGCTCTACCGCCCGGGTTCAAGCGATTCTCCTGCCTCAGCCTACTGAGTAGCTGGGATTACAGGCGCCTGCCACCACGCCCGGCTAAATTTTTGTATTTTTAGTAGGGACAGGGTTTCACCATATTGGCCAGGCTGGTCTCAAACTCCTGACCTCAAGTGATTCACCCTCCTCGGCCTCCCAAAGTGTTGGAATTACAGGCGTGAGCCACCACGTTTGTCCTAAAATATTTTTTAAGTAAATGAAGATTTAAATGTTTTCATTTTCCATGTTAATAGATGGAAACTTTAATTTGCATCTGGTGCTAGTTCCATTTTCCGTTAACCTCAAAGAGGATGGATACTCTTCATTGTCTAGGCATAGGTATGATTTTCTTTCTCAGCAATGTTGAATGTTTCGCCTTCGCAGGAGCCTCAGGGAACCCAGCCAGCACAGCAGCAGCAGCCTTGCTTCTATGAGATCAAACAGTTTCTGGAGTGTGCCCAGAACCAGGGTGACATCAAGCTCTGTGAGGGTTTCAATGAGGTGCTGAAACAGTGCCGACTTGCAAACGGTAGGTGATTTGTCCAATTTACATCTGCTTAATTCACAGTGGAATTCCTGGATCCTGTAGAGCTTAGGGGAATCTGTGTTTAATAAATTAATAAATTAGAGAAGACTGTTGAAATTTCTCTAGAATTAACTCCTAACAACTGAACCAGAGGTTTCTAGTCATTTTTATGAGTAATTTTCTGAATTTTCTTCCTTTAGAAGGTATAGGCCAGACACAGTGGCTCACGCTTGTAATCCCAGCACTTTGGGAGGCCAAGACCGGTGGATCACCTGGTGTCGGGAGTTTGAGGCCAGCCTGGCCAACATGGCAAAACCCCATCTGTACTAAAAATACAAAAAATTAGCTGGGTGTGGTGGCAGGTACCTGTACTCCCAGCTACTCAGGAGGCTGAGGCAGGAGAATTGCTTGAACCTGGGAGGCAGAGGTTGCAGTGAGCCAAGATCCCGCCACTGCACTCCAGCCTGGGCAACAGTGGGGAGACTCCGTCTCAAATTTAAAAGAAAAAAAAAAAAGAAGGTATAAATCAGTATGCCAGATCTTACTGTGATAACTGGATGTAAGTGACCTTCTAGGCTTAAGGCTGTGAATATAAGATTAGATTCTTTTTTCACCAAAATCCAGGAATAGACAAAAAGACTGATACCTGGTATCTGTACCTCATTGAGTGAAAGGAGTTAATTAAGTTCCTCAGGGGAACTCTTGAGATGTAGGGTGTCTTGTTAGTTGTAGGATGCCTTCAGTAGCTTACAAACAAAACCATAACCTTCGTGGAACCCAGCACTCTGGAAGGCCAAGGTGGGAGGATTGCTTGAGTCCAGGAGTTCGAGACCAGCCTGGGCAACATAGCAAGACCTCATCTCTATTTTTTATCAAAAAAAAAAAAAGCCTTGGCCTTTTGTCGTGGCTTTCATAATTTGGAAGGCGTCTGTTTTATTGAGTTTATGAAGCTAGCACTCTTCTAACTTAATCTTTTCTGTTTGCAGGATTGGCCTAATGAAGAAGTTCAACCTGGAGAGATGGAAAATCAGCTCTCATAACTAAGTTAATTTAGTATAAAAATAGAATTGATAGTGAGGGTATAAAGTGTAACCATCAGTTAAACCTCTCCTGTCATTCCTAGCTTCCTTGCTTCAGAATTGAAATGGAATGGGGGGTGTCCCTACTCTGTAGAATCTGGGACTGGGCAAATGTTTGTGTGGCCTCCTTAAACTAGCTGTTATGATTTTATTCTTTGTGAGTTAATTAGAATAAAGTCATTTTCTTCCAAGATATGGTTCATTTAGTCTATAGTCTCTGGTTATGAAATTAGCATCCTCCCAGATCTGACAGCTCCCTGACGGGTTATATAAGGAGTAGCTCACTTGCAAACATAACATGCTGCTCAATTCAAAGGTTGTAGGTGCTGTGGGTATGGAGTTACGTAAGCTGAGCAGTAGCAGGAAACTCTGCTTAAAATATTGTTTAAAGCTGTGCATGCTGGCACGTGCCTGTAATCCCAGCTACTTGGGAGACAGGCGGGAGAATCGCTTGAACCCGGGAGGCGGAGGTTGCAGTGAACTGAGACCATGCCACTGCACTCACTGACAGAGCAAGACTGTCTCAAGAAAAAACAAAATATATTGTTTTAATCAGTGAATAAAGGAAACAGGAATAGGTCTATTTGGGGTGGGTTCCCTATGGCTAGGTCAGCGCTGCGTGTCACTATTCCTCTACTGTTTCCAAGCAAGCTTGTGCAATCCACCTTTTGTTCTGTTTTCTTTTGCTTTAGGCATTTAGCAGCCTGGAGTCATAGTTTCTGTCCCTAGTGATAAGTGGAAAAGAGGGATGAGGAAGGGGTTTTACTGGCCTAACCATAAACTGTAACTAAACCCATGACTATATTCTCTCCCTTGGATGCCCCTGATTGAAGATAAAAAACCATTCTTAATATATGCAGTTCCCCTGAAGGTGCTTTTCCTCTGCTTAAGGTGTTGTAGTCTCCTCTTCCTAAAACACTCAGGCTAACTGCCATCCCCCACTCCGTGCTAGGGAAGAACTTTAAGAGGATGGAATTCAATTTGGAGTAGGCCACTTTTTTCATGTCAGTTGGGTAATGTGTCAATGCAACCAGTTTTGAGGGAGGCACACTTCATGAGCATGAAAACCCAATCATCACGCTTAACTACAAAAGGGTCAGCAGGTTTTTGTTTTTTTTTTTTTAAAGTGAGCAGCAGAGGTGGTTTCACTATGTTGACCAGGCTGGTACAGAACACCTGACCTCAGGTGATCTGCCAGCCTCAGCATCCCAAAGTGCTGGGATTGTAGGCATCAACCATCACACCTGGCCTCCGTAGGTTCTGTTTTCTGATTTTTTTTTCTGAGTTTCAGAGCCCTACATCACTGCGAGGTGAGTGAGATGCTGGTGATTGAGGGAATTAGCCAGTTGCTGTCTCGCCTCCTATCAGCTGTGTTCCTGGAGTGCCTAAACATTCAGTTCCTGAAAGAGGCTGTCTTTCAGAAAGGGGCCTCAGCACAGTTCACTCCTGGCCATTCCCCCGCCATATTCCCTCCTGGGTTTATAGAAGACACTTGGTCATTTTCCTGGAGGCTCGGGACGTCTTTGAGTCTGTAGTGTTAATGCTCAGATGTCCCTCGTGTCCAGGTGTAGTGGTGATTCAAGTAAATTGAATCAAAGAAAAATGATGAAATGCAAGCATGACTGGCCAGGCCTCTCCCTGGTAGGAGTCATTGCTACAAGGAGAAAGGTGTGGAATAATCCTCTAGGTGCACTGGCCTTTTGCCCTAAGGTCAGAAAGGATTTTGTGATGCATTCATTGATTGTCCAGTCGGCACTCTAATTCCCTGAGTTCGGTGTCCATGGATTCAGTCAGTCGAGGATTGAGAATATTTGAAGTCTGTGCAACAAAGTGAGATCCCTACAAAAAATAAATCAGCCAGGTGCAGTAGCATGCACTTGTAGTCCCAGCCACTAGGGAGGCCGAGGTGGGGGGATTGCAGAAGCCCAGTCCAAGGTTGCAGTGATCTATGATCACACCACTGAACTCCAGCCCAGAGTGAGACCCTGTCTCAAAATAATTTTTTGAAAAAATTCATGGTCATTTCTGTAGGAAACATGTAGACTATTTTCCTTGTCATTCCCTAAATAATAGTGTAACAACTATTTATATCCTGTTTACATTATACTAGGTATTATAAGTAATCTAGAGATGATTTAAAGTATACAGCAGGATATGCATAGGTTATATGCAAATAATGTGGCATTTTATGTAAGGGACGTGAGCATCCATGGATTTTTGTTATCCATAGGAGCCTTGGAACCAATCACCTGAAGATACCTTACAAATCAGCAAGAGTCAAATCTGTAGCTTAGAAATGTGAGGGAGAAAATAGGTTTTTAACAGTAAATTAGGCCAGGCACAGTGGCTCATGCCTGTAATCCCAGCACGTTGGGAGGCTGAGGAGGGTGGATCACCTGAGTTCAGGAGTTCGAGACCAGCCTAGCTAACATGGTGAAATCTCATCTTTACTAAAAATACAAAAATTAGCAGGGCATGGTGGTGGGTGCCTGTAATCCCAGCTACTTGGGAGGCTGAAACAGGGGAATTGCTTGAACCTGGGAAGCAGAGGTTGCAGTGAGACGAGATTGCGCCACTGCACTCCAGCCTGGGCGACAGAGCAGGACTGTCTCAAGAAAAAAAGAAAATTAGCCAGGCTTGGTGGCGCACGCCTGTAGTCTCAGCTACTCAGGCTGAGGCAAGGAGAATTGCTTGAACCCTGGATGCAGTGAGCCAGGATCGTGCTACTGCACTCCAGTCTGGGTGACAGAGTGAGACTCTTCTCTCAAAAAAAGAAAAAAAAACAAATTAGACCTGGCACAGTGGCTCACGCCTGTGATCCCAGCACTTTGGGAGGCCGAGGTGGGCAGATAACCTGAGGTCAGGAGTTCAAGACCAGCCTGGCTAACATGGTGAAACCCCATCTCTACTAAAAATAAAAATAAATTAGCAAGGTGTGGTGACGCACGCCTGTAATCCCAGCTACTCGGGACGCTGAGGCAGGAGAATTGCATGAACCCGGGAGGCAGAGGTTACAGTGAGCCAAGATTGTGCCATTGCATTCCAGCCTGGCCTACAAGAGCGAAACTCCGTCTCAAAAAAAAAGAAAAAACAATTGCTGGCCATGGTGTTGCCCACTTGTGGTCTCAGCTATTCAGGAGCCTGAGGCGAGAGGATCTCTTGAGTCCAAGAGGTCAAGGCTGTAGTGAGTCATGTTTGCACCGCTGCACTGCAGCCTGGGCAACAGAGCAAGACCCTGTATAAAAAGCAAAAAAAAACAAAAGAAAACAGTAAGTTAAAGAGTTCCAAGTATTTAAAACCTTGCAGAATTTGTGTTTCAATGTGTTGCATTTCAGTAAGTTGGAGGCTTTTATGCTTAGTACTCATTCCCTGAAGTCTTTTTCAGCTCTTTTTTATGTAAACAATTCAAGAAAAACTTTCCCCAAAGTGAAAGAAATAGATGGTCAGCATTATTATTTTTTTTTATTTTTGGGATGGAGTCTAGCATTATTATTATTATTATTATTATTATTAATATTATTATTATTATTGAGATGGAGTCTAGCTCTGTCGCCAGGCTGGAGTTCAGTGGTGCGATCTCGGCTTACTGCAGTGCCTCCCGGGTTCAAGCAATTCACCTGTCTCAGCCTCCTGAGTAGTTGGGATTACAGGCATGTGCCACTGTGCCCAGTTAATTTTTGTATTTTTAGTAGAGACAGGGTTTCACCATGTTGGACAGGATGGTCTCGATCTCCTGATCTCCTGATCTCATGATCCGCCCACCTCGGCCTCCCAAAGTGCTGGGATTACAGATGTGAGCCACCGCACCAGCCAGATGGTCAGCATTATAAGGAAATGCTGGCCCCACAACATCCGGGTTAATCTAGGCTCTCCGACTCACCTACTTGGCAACCTTGACCAAGTCACAATCTCTCTAAAATTGGCTTAATACCAGGGTTTTGTCCAAGTGAAACTGTATGAAGTGCTTTGTAAAATGTGTATCAATTACGTATCTGTGGTTGAGTGTGGTTTCTCACGCCTGTAATCCAAGCACTTTGGGAGGACCAAAACAGGAGGATTGCTTAAGCCCAGAACTTTGAGACCAGTCTAGGCAACATCGTGAGACTCCTATCTCTTGTTATTTTATTTTTTATTTTTTATTTTTTTTGAGGCAGAGTCTTGCTGTGTCACCCAGGCTGGAGTGCAGTGGCGTGATCTCGGCTCACTGCAACCTCTGCCTCCCGGGTTCAAGCGATTCTCCTGCTTCAACGTCCAGAGTACTTGGGACTACAGGCACCACCACCACGCCGGACTAATTTTTGTTTTGTTTGTTTGTTTGTTTTTTGAGACGGAGTCTCGCTCTGTTGCCCAGGCTGGAGTGCAGTGGCACAATCTCGGCTCACTGTAAGCTCCACCTCCTGGGTCACGCCATTCTCTTCCCTCAGCCTCCTGAGTAGCTGGGACTACAGGCACCCGCCACCATGCCCGGCTAATTTTTTGTATTTTCAGTAGAGGCGGGGTTTCACCGTGTTAGCCAGGATGGTCTCGATCTCCTGACCTCGTGATCCGCCCGCCTTGGCCTCCCAAAGTGCTGGAATTACAGGTGTGAGCCACAACACCCAGCCTAATTTTTGTCTTTTTAGTAGAGGTGGGGGTTTCACTATGTTGGCCAGGCTGGCCTCGAACTCCTGACCTCAGGTGATCCACCACCTCAGCCTCCCGAAGTGCTGGGATTGCAGGTGTGAGCTACCGCATGCAGCTCCCATCTCTATTTTAAAAATTAAAAATGCCTACAAAATTAAAAACAGCCAGGTGCCATGGCGCGCACCTATAGTCCCAACTACTCGGGAGGCTGAGGCAGGGGAATCACTTGAACTTGGGAGGCAGAGGTTGCAGTGAGACAAGATGTCACCACTGCACTCCACCCTGGCAGCAGAGAGAGACTCCATCTCAAAAAAAAAAAGAAAGAAAAAAGAAAAAAATTAAAAACATATTTGTGAGCTCAGATCATGGGTAAAGCACTGTCTCCCCTACATTCACCTCCTGCCATCAATTTGGAATATTAGGAGTTTGGAAAAAGGTAGTTTTAAAATGAGAGGGAACAATGAAAACTAAGTGTCCACTGTGTGCCTGCATGCTGCGCAGTGCTGCCAGTTTTGTCAACTCCCTGTGAGGTAGAATGATACTGATGAGGACCCTGGCAGGAAGTCGCGTGCACCAAGAGACCATATGTTTTTCCTGGCATATGAAACTCCTCACAATAGAAACTGCAGGCTGAAAATGAAATGGGTAAGAAAGGTTCTTTAAAAAAATAAAAATAGGGCCGGGGGTGGTGGCTCACACCTGTAATCCGAGCACTTTGGGAGGCCAAGGCAGGCAGATCATGAGGTCAGGGGTTTGAGACCAGCCTGACCAACGTGGTGAAACCCCGTCTCTACTAAAAACACAAAAATCAGCCGGGTGTGGTGGCGCGTGCCTATAGTCCCAGCTACTCAGGTGGCTGAGGCAGGAGAATCGCTTGAACCCGGGAGGCGGAGGCTGCAGTGAGCCGAGATTACACCACTGCACTCCAGCCTGAGTGACAGAGTGAGACTCTGTCTCAATAAATAAATAAATAAATAAATAAAATAATAAAAGTAAAAGGCTGGGCACGGTGGCTCACGCCTGTAATCCCAGCACTTTGGGAGGCTGAGGCAGGCGGATCACGAGGTCAGGAATTCGAGACCAGCCTGGCCGACATGGTGAAACCCCGTCTCTACTAAAACTACAAAAATTAGCTGGGCGTGGTGGCGTGTGCCTGTAATCCCAGCTACTCAGGAGGCTAAAGCAGGAGAATCATTTGAACCTGGCGGAGGTTGCAGTGAGCCGAGACCGTGCCACTGCACTCCAGCCTGGGTGACAGAGCAAGACTCTGTCTCATAAAAATAAATAAAACAAATAAATAAAATAATAAAAATAAAAGGCCGAGCATGGTGGCTCACGCCTGTAATCCCAGCACTTTGGGGGGCCAAGGCGAGTGGATCATCTGAGGTCAGGAGTTCGAGACCAGCCTGGTCAACATGGTGAAATCCTGTCTTTACTAGAAATACAAAAATTAGCCGGGTGTGGTGGCAAGCATCTGTAATCCCAGGTACTCAGGAGGCTGAGGCAGGAGAATCACTTGAACCTGGGAGGCAGAGGTTGCAGTGAGCCGAGATTGCACTATTGCACTCCAGCCTGGGCAACAAGAGTGAGACTCCGTCCCAAAAAAAAAGGGCCAGGCACGGTGGCTCACTCCTGTAATCCCAGCACTTTGGGAGGTCAAGGCAGGCGGATCACCTGAGGTCAGGAGTTCGAGACTAGCCTGACCAACATGGAGAAACCCCGTCTCTACTAAAAATACAAAATTAGCCAGGTGTGGTGGCACATGCCTGTAATCCCAGCTACTTGGGAGGCTGAGGCAGGAGAATTGCTTGAACCCGGGAGGTGGATGTTGCAGTGAGCCGAGATCATGCCATTGCACTCCAGCCTGGGCAACAAAAGCAAAACTCTGTTTCAAAAAAAAAAAAAAAAGAAATACAAAAATTAGCCAGGCGTGGTGGCTTGCACCTATAATCCCAGCTACTCAGGAGGCTGAGGCAGGAGAATCGCTTGAACCCCAGAGGCAGAGGTTGCAGTGTGCCAAGATTGCACCACTGCACTCCAGCCTGGGCAACAGAGCAAGACTCCATCTCAAAAAAATAAAATAGGCTGAGTGTGGTGGCTCACGCCTGTAGTCTCAACACTTTGGGAGGCCAAGGTGAGCGGATCACCTAGGTCAGGAGTTTGAGACCAGCCTGGCCAACATGGCGAAACCCCATCTGTACTAAAAATACAAAAATTGCTCTGTGTGGTGGTGGGCACCTGTAATCCCAGCTACTTGGGAGGCTGAGGCAGGAGAACCGCTTGAACATGGGAGGCAGAGGTTGCAGTGAGCCAAGATCGTGCCACTGCCCTCCAGCCCAGGCAACAGAGCAAGACTCCGTCTCAATAAAATAAAATAAAACACGTAAATAATTTTAAAAACCCACACATCTGATGTAAGATTAAAGGAAGGTTTTTTCGTTTTGAGACAGGCTTTTTCACCCTGGCTGGAGTGCAGTGGCATGACTTCGGCTCACTGCAACTTCCACTTTCCAGGTTTAAGTGATTTTCCTGTCTCAGCCTCCTGAGTAGCTGGGATTACAGGTGCACACTACCACGCCTAGCTAATTTTTGTATTCTTGGTAGAAATAGGGTTTCGTTATGTTGCCCCGGCTAGTCTCGAACTCCTGACTTCAGGTGATCCACCCGCCTCGGCCTCCCAAAGTGCTGGGATTACAGGCATGAGCTACCGTGCCTGGCCTTAAAGGAAGGTTTTTTAGATGAAATTATGGAGGGTAGATCAGAGGCGGATTCCCAGGGGAAGGTCCCTTATTGATTGATTGATTGATTGATTGAGACTGAGTCTCTGTTGCTCAGGCTGGAGTGCAGTGGCATGATCATAGCTCACTGAAGCCTTGACCTCCCAGGCTCAAGTGATCCTCCCCACTAAGCCTCTTGAGTAGCTGGGACCACAGGTGCGTGCCACTACACCTGGCTAATTTTTTAATTTTTTTGTAGAGCCAGGGTCTCACTTTGTTGCCCAGGCTGCTGTCAAACTCTTGGTCTTAAACAATCCTCCTGCCTCAGTCTCCCAAAGCGCTGGGTGTGAGCCACTGCACCCGGCCTCCCTAACCTGTACAGGTCTGCGTTATGTAGCGTGATCATGCACACTGTCCCTGCGACAGCCCGGGCAGTCAGCTGCTGCAGTCGTGCATTGAGAAAGCCTCCAGGGCAGTGCTCTCAGCATACGCGGAAATCAAAATTGCTCCCAGAGAAGCAAGTGCCCTCCGCACAGGCTGGATTTACGTTCTCTGGGCCTGGAGGCCAAGGGAGCTCCAGAGGGGAGATTGATCACTATTACATCCTGTCTGGCCTGGTCTCAGGCCACCCAAGCTTCCCTCACCCTCCACTAGAGGTCCCCACTCCCGCCCGGAGACTCGGCTCCATGCCCTGTCCTGCAGAGCCTTGGCCTCCCTCCCGGGTTTGCATTTGTGATTTATTTTTGGCACATTAGCCTCTGGTCATCAAATAGCAAAACCCAAAACAACAGCAGACGGTATCTTCCAAGTGTCTGCTCGGGACACGGCTTCAGCCCTCTGTGGTCCCCTCTCCCCGGGGGCTTTGGGATTCTTGTCAAGCTCCTTCAAGAGCCTGCAAGCACTTAACCGTGAGTAGCTAGCTCAGTGATGGACAAAAGCCAGGTGACAGGCAGGGCGCAGGGAGGACTGGGGGTGGAGAAGATAGAAACCCCCACATCCATTCCATCCATGTCTCTTTTCTGAAGGCGGATGGACCAGGGAGAGTGGCAGCATTGACCCTTGAAACTCCCATCTGGGGGACTTTCCTACAGAAAAGAGGTCCCCGGGGCTGATCTGGTTTTTGGACTTTCAGAGTTCAGGGGAGGGAAGTTATGTGCCAAAAAGGACCAGGCCAGGCAGGCGCGGTGGCTCACACCTATAATCCCAGCACTTTGGGAGGCCAAGGTGGGAGGGTCACTTGAGGTCAGGTGTTCAAGACCAGCCTGGCCAACACGGTGAAACCCATATCTACTAAAAATACAAAAATTAGCTGGGTATGGTGGCTCATGCCTGTAGTCCTAGCTACTCAGGAGGCTGAGGCAAGAGAATCGCTTGAACCCGGAAAGCAGAAGTTGCAGTGAGCTGAGATCTCACCACTGCACTCCAGCCTGGGCGACAGAGCGAGATTCTTTCTAAAAAAAGGACTGGGCCACCTACTCCCATGTGGAGACCCTGTCCACAGGAGTCTTGGGAAAGGTGTGAGGGGTGGGTGGGGCAGTAGACAGAGGCACAAAGTTGGCCCCAGTCGGAGCTGGGGCTGGGGCAAGATAACCAACTCCTCAGCCCCCCAGGAAAGGTGAGTGCAGCCACAACTTGGCCAAGCTGGCTGTGCCAAGGACTGGAGACTTGTACCTAGGCTGGCATCTCATATGGGGGTCCAAGTGTACTTTCTGCTCATGGAGGGCTGGGGGAGAGGAGAGAGCTGGCGCTACCCAGCTTTGGGAGGTGATGAGGCAAAGGTGCCCATTGTGAGGACTTAGGACTTACCAGCAAATGGGCTTGTTTTTATGGGAAACAGACAGTCCCGGGCTCCGCTGAGTTGCTGATGGGGCAAGCAGAGAAGGCCTGTGTGTGAGCAGCCCAGATGCCTGGCACCAGCAGAGGGGACTTGTTATTCTAAACCTTCCTCTGGTAACCAGGCACCCAGTAGTGGGGCCACCAGGATTCCTGGAACAGCCCGCCCAATCCCGGAGGCAGCCAGAGCTGCTGTTGGCTGGTCAGCAAACTGACTCCTTTGCGAGGCCAGGCCTTCTTAGGCCCAGAAGCAGTCGGGGGAAGGGGGTTGGAGGCAGCTTTGGCCCTGCTGAGTGGCAGGTTGGGCCTGTTTTCTATCTGCCCTTTTCCCTGTTGGTTTTCTGCATTCCTCAAATCCTGCATCTGATTTTGTTTTGTTTTGTCTTTTTTTTTTTTTGAGACAGAGTCTCACTTTGTTGCCCAGGTTGGAGTGCAGTGGCACGATCTCAGCTCACTGCAAGCTCTGCCTCCTGGGTTCACGCCATTCTCCTGCCTCAGCTTCCTGAGTAGCTGGGACTACAGGCAACTGCCACCATGCCCGGCTAATTTTTTGTATTTTTTAGTAGAAGCAGGGTTTCACCGTGTTAGCCAGGATGGTCTCGATCTCCTGACCTCGTGATCCTCCTGCCTCGGCCTCCCAAAGTGCTGGGATTACAGGCATGAGCCACTGCGCCCGGCCTGTTTTGTCTTGTTTTTTGAGACAGAGTCTCACTCCGTTACCTAGGCTGGAGTGCACTGGTGTGCTCTCAGCTCACTGCAACCTCCACCTCCTGGGTTCAAGTGATCCTCCTGCCTCAGCCTCCCAAGTAGCTGGGACCACAGGTCCGAGAGCCATCATGCCTGGCTAATTTTTGTATTTTTTGCGGAGATGGGGTTTCGCCATGTGGCCCAGGCTGGTCTCAAACTCCTGACCTCAAGTAATCTGACCACCTCAGCCTCCCAAAGTGCTGGGATGACAGGTGTGAGCCATCACGCTAGGCCTAAATCCTACATTGAAGCAGGAGTTGAGTTCCCTGGTAGGAGCCTCCATGTTCCTGACACAAGGCGGGGTAGCTCATCGCCTCTGTGTCCAGGCCTGAGTGTACTGGCTCTGTACTGCCTCTATGCTGCAGCAGGACCACTCAAGGGCTCACTGGCCATTGTTAGGTAGGATATGAGGCATTCTGCCGACAGGACCCTGAGCCAAAGGGGTACCTGCCCAACCCTTGACACACATTCAAGGTATAGCCCTGCCGGACACCTGCACTGGGTATGGGGGGCAGAGATGGCTAGGACATCCTAGAGATGATAATCTAGCGGGGGAGGTGACAGCATGCACTGACAAGTGACACCAGAGGCAGGGACCAGGATGGACCCACCCAGCTCTCCATCCCTCAGAGCACCCAGCATGGTGGTTGGCAAAGAGTGGGTGTTCAGTGTCTGCAGAATGGAGATGTAATGAATGAGTGAGTGAGTGATTATGAAAGTCCCAGTTATGGATAGAATACATGAGGAAGGGCCGGGTGCAGTGGCTCATGCCTGTAATCCCAGCACTTTGGGAGGCCAAGGTGTGCGGATCATTTGCGGTCAAGAGTTCGAGATCATCCCGGCCAACGTGGTGAAACCCCATCTCTACTAAAATACAAAATTAGCCAGGCATGATGGTGCGTGTCTGTAATCCCAGCTACTGTGGAGGCTGAGGCAGGAGAATTGCTTGAACCCAGGAGGCGGAGGTTGCAGTGAACTAAGATCACATCATTGCACTCCAGCCTGGGTGACAGACCGAGACTCTGTCTCCACAAAACAAAACAAAAACAAACAAATAAACAAAAAAACATGAGGAAGGAGCAGTGGGATGGAGTTCAGGAAGCCTGTCCTAGAAGGGGGTGTGTTTTCAGGGAGCACAGTCACAACAAGGGCAGATAAGGAGAGGCTACAGGAGTGGCCTATTAAAAAGGAAATTGTGGCCAAGTCCAGTGGTGGTTCATGCCTATAATCCCATCTCTTTGGGAGGCTGAGGCGGGAAGATTGCTTGAGGCAAGGAGTTTGAGACTAGCTTGGGCAACATAGGGAGACCCCATCTCTACAAAAAACTTAAATATTAGGGCCGGGCATGGTGGTTCACGCCTGTAATCCCAGCACTTTGGGAGACCAAGGCGGGCAGATCACCTGAGGTCAGGAGTTCGAGACGAGCCTGGCCAACATGGCAAAACCCTGTCTCTACTAAAAATACAACAAATTAGCCGGCCGTGGTGGTAGGTGCTTGTAATTCCAGCTACTTGGGAGGCTGAGGCAGGAGAATCGCTTGAACCTGGGAGGTGGAGGTTGCAGTGAGCTAAGAGCCAAGATTGCACCACTGCACTCCAGCCTGGGGGATACTTTAGTCCCAGCTACTCAGGAGGCTAGGGTGTGAGGATCACTTGAGCCCAGTGGTTGACACGGCAGTGAGCTATGATTGTACCACTGCACTCCAGCCTGGGTAACAGAGCAAGACCCTATCTCTACAAAGAAGATTTTTTTTTATTTGAGTGGGAGACTGGCTGTGTCGCCCAGGCTGGAGGGCAGTGATGTGATCTCGGCTCACTGCAACCTCTGCCTCCTGGGTTCAAGCGATTCTCCTGCCTCAGCCTCCCAAGTAGCTGAGACTACAAGCGTGTGCCACCACATCCGACTAATTTTGTATAGTAGAGATGAGGTTTCACTGTGTTAGCCAGGCTGGTCTCAAAATCCTGATCTGTCTGCCTCAGCCTCCCAAAGTGCTGGGATTATAGGTGTGAGCCACCACGCCTGACCTCAATTCACAAACATTTATTTGGAACATTCACTGTAGGCCAGTGTGGTGCCAGGAGATGTAAGGATGAGTGAGAAGCAGTTCCAGGCTCCAGGGAGAACACCCCCTGGGTCAGGAAGGGTGACAGCTTCTTTCTGTTCCCCTCTCAGAGCCACCCAGAGTTCCCCCACTGAAGATCTGAGCATGACCCGGGACGAGGCACTGCTGGACTCTCATTCTGCACAGAACTTCTATGAGAATTATGAGCCCAAAGAGATCCTGGGCAGGTAAAGCCCAAGCTTTCCCCACGAAGTGCTGTCCTAGGCTCCAGCAGGCCCTGTAGGCTACAGCCACCTCTGCTCCACCCGAGTACTAACCCCACTTTCATCCCCAAAGTGCTGTTCACTTGGAGAAACCCTTGGTTTGGGGTCATGCCCTCCTGAAGCCAGGACTAATAAGAGAAACCTCTCCCAGCAAACAGTTCCCAGGGGCAGGTGCAATGGCTCACACATGTAATCCAGCACTTTTGGGAGGCTGAAGCAGGAAGACTGCTTGAGGCCAAGAGTTCAAGATCAGCCTGGGCAACATAGCAAGACCCCGTATCTTTTTGTTTTGTTTTGTTTTGGTTAAGATAGGGTCTTGCCCTGTCATCGAGGTTGGAGTACAGTGGCATGATCTTGACTCAATACAATCTCTGCCTCCTAGGCTCAAGTGATCCTCCCACCTCAGCCTCCCTAGTAGCTGGGACAGCAGGTATGTGCCACCAGGTCTGGCTAATCATCTCTATTTAAAAAAAAAAAAAAAAAAAGGAGGGGGGCGGCCAGGCACAGTGGCTCATGCCTGCAATACCAGTACTTTGGGAGGCCAAGGTAGGAGGATCACCTGAGATCAGGGGTTTGAGACCAGCCTGGCCAACATGGTGAAACCCCGTCTCCAGTAAAAATACAAAAATTAGCTCTGTGTGGTGGCAGGCACCTGTAGTCCCAGCTACTCAGGAGGCTGAGGCAAGAGAATTGCTTGAACCCGGGAGGTGGAGGTTGCAGTGAGCCAAGATCGTGCCACTGCACTCCAGCCTGGCGACAGAGTGAGACTCCATCTCAAAAAAAAAAAAAAAAAAAAAGCACTGAACTAGGAGTCACACGGCCTGAGAGCAGGCTTGTTACTCACCAGTTCTGGGCAAATCACCTGTTTGTGCCTGTATTTATTCATCCACCATTTCCAAAAGCTCAGAGGAAGTTGGGGGAAAGTGTAAATCTCTTGACAAGGGCAGGACATCTCTGCTGCAGCCTGGAATCTGGGACCCCCCATGGGCTGAGGGGCCCCCCGAGACCATCTGTCCTCTGCACTCCCAGGGGCATTAGCAGTGTGGTCAGGCGATGCATCCACAAGCCCACAAGCCAGGAGTATGCCGTGAAGGTCATCGACGTCACCGGTGGAGGCAGCTTCAGCCCGGAGGAGGTGCGGGAGCTGCGAGAAGCCACGCTGAAGGAGGTGGACATCCTGCGCAAGGTCTCAGGGCACCCCAACATCAGTGAGTGATGCCCCAAGCCACACGGCGGGGTGCCCCCCTGTGATTCTGCCCTGACAGCCCAAGCCAGGGAATGTGGCCCCACCGCACAGCCAGCTAGAACCACCCAGGCTCAAGGCTCCCAGCTCCACCCTCGCTGCTCTGACAGAAGGGGTCCCACGCAGGGATGGATGCAGGCAGGGGAATGGGGGTTTGATGTCCCTGGGCTGAATTAGCCAGGCATGCGGGTGCACACCTGTAATCCCAGCCACTTGGGAGGCTGAGGCAGGAGCATCTCTCGAGCCCAGTAGTTTGAGGCTGCAGTGAGTTATGATTGCAGTATTACACTCCAGCCTGGGTGAGACAGTGAGATCCTGTCTCTAATAATAATAATAATAATAATAAAGTCCCTGGGCCTGCCCACACCACGGGTTGACGTCCTTTGAGCACCCTCCTGATTCCCCTGTCAGCTTTTGAAGTTAGCCCACAGCAGCCTCGGTCCCTGACCCCCGTGCCCCGGCTGCCCCTGCCTGGGCTCCCCTGCTACTTGAGACAAGCTAGCCATTTCCATTTCAGTACAGCTGAAGGACACTTATGAGACCAACACTTTCTTCTTCTTGGTGTTTGACCTGTAAGTACCCAGCCCTGGAGCAAGCCACACCTGAGAGAACCTCTGACTGTCATCCCCTCCCCAACCCCAGGGCTGCCTGGAGACCATAGCCAGCTCCTGCGCTGAGGATGCCAAATACAGTCACGGTGTTTAGACAGATCAGCCCCTGGGGTCAGGCTGCCGGGTTTGGAAACTCGGGTTCACCACTCGTGAGCTGGATCATTTCTTTAAATCTCAGTTTTCTCATCAGTATTATGGGAGTGATAATAGCACAGTGACTGGCATAGTGTCAATGCTAATAATTATTAGCTACAGGCCGGGCGCAGTGGCTCACAACTGTAATCCCAGCACTTTGGGAGGCTGAGGCCTCAGCTACACGGGAGGCTGAGGCAGGAGAATCGCTTGAGCCCGGGAGGCGGAGGTTGAAGTGAGCCGAGATTGCGCCATTGAACTCCAGCCTGGGCTATAAGAGCAAAACTCCATCTCAAAAACAAAAACAAAACAAAACAAAAAAACCCCCAAAACTCTTGGCTTCATGTGATTCTCCCACCTCGGCCTCCCAAAGTGCTGGGATTACAGGTATAAGCCACCATGCCTGGCCCAGTATATTGATATAATTGTTCTATTTTATTATTGGTTGTTAATCTCTGACTGTGCCTAATTTATAAACTTTATCTTAGGTATGTAATATAAGAAAAACATAGTAAGTATAGGCTTCAGTGCTATCCATGGTTTCAGGCATCCACTGGGGGTCTTGGAACATAGCCTGTGCAGATAAAGACGGATGACTGTAGACATAAATAAAGTAGAAAAAGGGGTTAGCAAGAGACAGGGGCTCCTTAGACTGAGTGGTCAGGAAAGCATATCCAGGAAGTGACCCAAGCAGAGAGTGGCAGGATGTAAGGTCGGTCAGCACCAAAGACCAGGTCCTGCAGGCATTTTAGCCATGGTAAGGAGTTTGGAGGATCAAGACTGGGAGAGTGACGTGATCTACTTTTTTTTTTTTTTTTTTTTTTTTTGAGACAGTTTTGCTATTGTCACCCAGACTGGAGTATAGTGGTGCGATCTCAGCTCACTGTAACCTCCGCTCCTGGGTTCAAGCGATTCTCCTGCCTCAGCCTCCCAAGTAGTAGCTGGGATTACAGACGCCCACCACTATGCCCAGCAAATTTTTTACGTGTGTATTGTTTTAGTAGAGACAGAGTTTCGCCATGTTGGCCAGTCTGGTCTCGAACTCCTGACCTCAAGTGATCCACCTGCCTCAGCCTCCCAAAGTCCTGGGATTACAGGTGTGAGCCACCGCACCCAGCCTGACTTCCTTTTGAAAAGACCTCACTGACTATCTAGGGACGACTGTAATGAGGCGGGACTGGAAAAAGGGAGGCCAGCAGTATCGAGGAGAGAGGCAGGTGGTAGAGGATGCACCTGGGGTGTGGTCCAAAGATCAATGTCATCATCACCATCACCACCATCATCATGCCCCTGCTTCGGCATCAATAGGATTAGTAAGCTGAGCCCCTTATTGCTAAGCATCAAATGTGAACAACACAAAGTGCTCTGTGAAATGCAGATTCCAGACTTATCGGCCAGGCACGGTGCCTCACACCTGTAATCTCAACACTTTGGGAGGCTGAGGGGGGAGGACTGCTTGAGGCCAGGAGTTTGAGACCAGCCTGGGAAACAAAGTGAGACCCCATCTCTACAAAAAAATATAAAATTAAGGCCGGGCATGGTGGTTCACCCCTGTAATCCCAGTACTTTGGGAGGCCGAGGCAGGTGGATCAGATGAAGCCTGGAGTTCAAGACCAGCCTGGGCAACATGGCGAAACCCCATCTCTACAAAAAATACAGAAGTTAGCCCAGCCTGGTGACAGGTATTTGTAATCCCAGTCATTCAGGAGGCTGAGGCACAAGAATGGCTTGAACCCAGGAAGCAGAGGTTGCAGTTAGCTGAGATCGTGCCACTGCACTCCAGCCTGGGCAACACCGGAGACTTTCTCGGACCCCTCCAGACTCACCGGCAGCAACTGTCTCGACTGCTCTGTGGCACTGTCCTGTATAGCCCTTGGGGACAGCTCAAATGTCTTTAACCTTTGAAGAAGTTGCTGGGGGAAGCTATTTTTAATGCTGCCCTGAGGAGCCCTCCAGGGTATAACTAGATTGTTCAGGCAGAGTGTTCTTTCTAGATCATCCCAGGAGGTAAGATGATTGAACTTCAATTCTTAATCCTGTAATTGGCAAACTTTGCTCCTGCAACTCTTGCACAGCCGATTCTTCCCATTTGTTTCCTGGGAAAAAATCGGGATACTCGGCCAGGTGTGGTGGTTCACGCCTGTAATCCCACACTTTGGGAGGCCGAAGCTGGTGATCACCTGAGGTTGGGAGTTCAAGACCAGCCTGGGCAACATGATGAAACGCTGTCTCTACTAAAAATACAAAAATTAGCTGAGTGTGATAGTGGGCACCTGTAATCCCAGCTGCTCAGGAGGCTGAGGCAGGAGAATTGCTTGAACCTGGGAGGCAGAGGTTGCAGTGAGCCAAGATTGCGTCATTGCACTCCAGCCTGGGCGACAAGCAAAAACTCCATCTCAAAAAAAAAAAAAAATCAGGATACTCATGTCCTTCTGATCTGGGTCTGGGGTCCCGGGCCAGTGGTTCATAATCCCCTCTTTCAGCCTCCAGCCATCACTTAGGCCCCGATACATCCCAGTCCACACTGTCACTTCCACAGATGGGAAGACACTGATACAATGGAGATGGAACAGAAATGGTGCTTGGGCTGGGACTCCCCCAAGTCCACCAACTTCAGGGCCCAGGGCAGGGCAAGGTACTACTCACAGGGCCACCAGCTCGGGGCCTATTGCTTCCCTGGTCACTTCTAGCCATCCTGGCCTGGAACTAGGTAATGGGAACCTGGGGAGAGGACTTAGCTGAAGAAATGCCTACCCCATGAAATGGTGGGAAAAATTAAGTCGGGGAGAAACCTAGGCCTCTCTATTTCTCGGAGGGTTGATGAGAGCCTGAGCCCCTGATGTGGGCCACCTCTCCAGCCTCCTTTGCTTTTCTCCCAGTTCTTCCAGAACACTTCTCTCACTTTCCTGGCTCCTCTCCCCAGACTGTGGTTCTCCATAGGGAGTGGCCCACTTAGCTTCTAGAGGTATCAGGGCGGAAGGCAGCTCTCGGGGAGCAGGGTAAGGGTGGTGGTGGTCTTGGGACCGATCCAGCTATCAACCCTCTGTTTCCACAGTATGAAGAGAGGGGAGCTCTTTGACTATCTCACTGAGAAGGTCACCTTGAGTGAGAAGGAAACCAGGTGAGGGTCCCTCTGCCCTTCTCTCCGCTCCCTCCCACTTGGCCTAGGGCCACAGGCACTAGGGTCTCGGAGGCAGGGCATGCACGTGTCTGGGCTGGGCATGTGTGCTGCTCCCTTGCAGTGTGGCTGAAATGTGAGCTGTGTCTCCCTGCCTGTTGCCTGACCCTGAGCAGAGGAAGAGTAACAAGTGTGTGCCCCACCCTAGAAAGATCATGCGAGCTCTGCTGGAGGTGATCTGCACCTTGCACAAACTCAACATCGTGCACCGGGACCTGAAGCCCGAGAACATTCTCTTGGATGACAACATGAACATCAAACTCACAGACTTTGGCTTTTCCTGCCAGCTGGAGCCGGGAGAGAGGCTGCGAGGTCTGGTAACATGGCCTTGGCCCATGTCTGGGCCTCGGGTGCTCAATCAACCCTCCGTGGAATAGAGATGGCCTGGGTTTCTTCCCTAACTTAATTGTTCCCCAGAATAAAATTCCACCATTTCAAGGGCTAGGAATTTCTTTTTCTTTTTCTTTCTTTCTTTTTTTTTTTTTTTGAGATGGAGTCTCACTCTGTCGCCCAGGCTGGAGTGCAGTGGCACGATCTCGGCTCACTGCAACTTCCACCTCCCGAGTTCAAGCGATTCTCCTGCCTCAACTTCCTGAGTAGCTGGGAATACAGGCACGTGCCACCACGCCCAGCTAATTTTTGTATTTTTAGTAGAGAATGAGTTTCACCATGTTGGTCAGGCTGGTCTCAAACTCCTGATCTTGTGATCTGCCCGCCTCGGACTCCCAAAGTGCTGGGATTACAGGCGTGAGCCACCGCGCCCCGCAGGGCTAGGCATTTGTTCAGGTAAGTCCTCTCCCAGATTCCCATTACCCTTGTTCCAGGCCAGGAAGGCTAGAAGTGCCCAGGGAAGCAATGAGCCATGAGCTGGTGGCCCTGTGGGCAATACCCCGCCTGCCCTGGGCCCTTAAGTTGGTGGATGTTGGGGGAGTCTCAGCCCAAGCGCCATTTCTGTTCCATCTCCATCGTCTCTTTGGACTTCTTCTTCTTTTTTTTTTTTGAGACAGAGTCTCACTCTGTCGCCAGGCTGGAGTGAAGTGGGGCGATCTCAGCTCACTGCAACCTCTACCTCCCAGGTTCAAGGATTCTCCTGCCTCAGCCTCCTGAGTAGCTGGGACTACAGGCACATGCCACCACGCCCAGCTAATTTTTCTATTTTAGTAGAGATGGAGTTTCACCATGTTGGCCAGGCTGGTCTCGAACTCCTGGCCTCAGGTGAGCCGCCTGCCTTGGCCTCCCAAAGTGCTAGAATTATAGAAATGACCACTGCGGCCGGCCTGGACTTCCTCTTCTGAGCGCCCTGCTGACCTGCCCTGATGATGACTGTTCCTGCAGAGGTCTGTGGGACCCCCAGTTACCTGGCCCCTGAGATTATCGAGTGCTCCATGAATGAGGACCACCCAGGCTACGGGAAAGAGGTGGACATGTGAGTGCGCAGGGAAAGGAGGAGCACCCAGCTAGGCTGGGCAAGGGAGGAAGCAGGCAGGGCTGGGCCAGTGCCCCTGGCGCTGGGTAAGTGGCCCTGGGCCCTCGCACGTCCAGGTGGAGCACTGGCGTCATCATGTACACGCTGCTGGCCGGCTCCCCGCCCTTCTGGCACCGGAAGCAGAGGCGGATGCTGAGGATGCTCATGAGCGGCAACTACCAGTTTGGCGCGCCCGAGTGGGATGATTACTCGGACACCGTGAAGGACCTGGTGAGAGGCCAGGCCAACTGGCTCCTGGGCTCAGGGCCTCAATGCCAGGCGCCCCTGCCCGGGGAGGCCCCCCTCTCCTGACATGCTGGAGGGGACCTGCCTTGACGTTCCCAGTTCCCCTCTCCTCCCCTCACAGGTCTCCCGATTCCTAGTGGTGCAACCCCAGAACCGCTACACAGCGGAAGAGGCCTTGGCACACCCCTTCTTCCAGCAGTACGTGGTAGAGGAAGTGCGGCACTTCAGCCCCCGGGGGAAGTTCAAGGTACGAAGCGTCCTGATCCAGGCCTGCCAGCTCCCCAAGTGCAAACCTCTAAGCCCTCTCCTCTCCCAGGAGTCCTTACACCCGTGAATTTCCAGAGTACCCACCCTCCCCTCCCAGCTGCCCTGTGATGGCTTCAGAGACGGCAGGTGTCAGCCCACTGGCTCCGTCCCTGCGGATGCTGGCCAAGTGGGAAGTGGGGGACACTAGGAGGGCCCCGCAGAAGCCACCCAAGGCTTCGTGGCAAACGAGCCCAGAGCGTCCCTGCGCTGGAGGGGCAGGTCCTGGCAGGGGAGTGCTGCAGCCCAACTTCTCCGGCTGGCCCTGCAGGTGATCGCTCTCACCGTGCTGGCTTCAGTGCGGATCTACTACCAGTACCGCCGGGTGAAGCCGGTGACCCGGGAGATCGTCATCCGAGACCCCTACGCCCTCCGGCCTCTGCGCCGGCTCATCGACGCCTACGCTTTCCGAATCTATGGCCACTGGGTGAAGAAGGGGCAGCAGCAGAACCGGGCTGCCCTTTTCGAGAACACACCCAAGGCCGTGCTCCTCTCCCTAGCCGAGGAGGACTACTGAGGGGCTGGCCAGTCAGGGAGGGCTGGGGGGCAGGTGGGGAGGGGAAGCCACGGAAATACAAATCAAAGGGGTGAGACGCGTGCAGACCTCTGCAGAAGGAGCACTTGGCCCTGGCCAGAAACCCCTGGAGCTGAGGCCACGATCCCCTCTCAAAGGCTGTGCACAAGGGAAGCGGGTGTTCCCACCACACAGCAATACCTGCAGGCTGGGGCAGGCCCTGGGTGGGCAGAGATCACACGTGGCCTGAGAACCAGGAACCCCCTGCTCCTCCACTTCCTAGATGAGCCAGCATCTCCATTTCTCTTTAGGGGAGGCCCAGAGTTACTGACACTCAGGCCTTCTTCTCTTAGGGTCACAGGGTGAGGATCAAAGACAAAGAAATGTCTGAGATACACAATCGCAGATTTTATTGGCCCCATGACATCCAGTGACAGTGTGGGAGCAGGCTACTCTCCAGGGACATGTTTTTGGAGGCATATGGAGAAGGGGGCCCAGGCGAGGTGACTCACACCTGTAATCCCAGCCCTTTGGGAGGCCGAGGTGGGAGGATCACGAGGCCAGGAGTTCGAGACCACCCTGGGCAACAGAGTGAGAGCCTATCACTACAAAAATTCAAAAAATTAGCCAGGCATGGTGGTGCACACTTGTAGTCCCAGCTACTCAGGAGGCTGAGGTGGGAGAATTGCTTGGGCCCAGGAGTTCAAGGCTGCAGTGAGCCGTGATCACCACTGCACTCTAGCCTGGGCAATAGAGCAAGATCCTGTCTCAAAAAAAAAAAAAAAAAAGAATAGGAAGCTTCTGGTATTTGTCTTTCTGGAGTACTATTTGCTTTGTGATTCCACAATGCACTGCTTCACCTAGTACATCATTTCATTCTCCCAGACCCTTTTAGGACTGAACTGTGCTTTAAATAGTTACATGTCTGCCTGTTACACAGTGGAAACTAGTTTCCTTCAGAGGGACATGAAACCACAGATGAGGCCACGAAGAAAACATTCTTCCACAGCAACTGGCTGAGAAAACAGAACCAGGAAAAATCTGCCTTGAGGAAACAATGTCAGCTTCCTGAATCATCCAGGGAGAAAGGGGGAGAGAATAGATTTTAAAATGCTTAACAAGGCTGGGCGTGGTGGCTCACGCTTGTAATCCAGCACTTTGGGAGGCCGAGGTGGGTGGATCACGAGGTCAGGAGATCGAGACCACGGTGAAACCCCGTCTCTACTAAAAATATAAAAAAAAAATTAGCCGGGCGTGGTGGTGGGCGCCTGTAGTCCCAGCTACTCGGGAGGCCGAGCAGGAGAATGGCGTGAACCCGGGAGGCGGAGCTTGCAGTGAGCCAAGATTGCGCCACTATACTCCAGCCTGGGCGACAGAGCGAGACTCCGTCTCAAAAAAAAAAAAAAAATGCTTAACAAATGGCCTTTCAGAGCGCTCTGTTCCAATTGTTTGCGTGTTTGCAATCCTGTGTCAATAATACTTGGCCTCTAAGAGAAACACCTGGCTCCCAGCCACCGTCAACACACGTTGGGCCCCTTCTCCAAAACACAGGAGGCTGAGTCTTCTCCTACCCTGGTGAGAGGCGCCTGCCACAGAGGGATGGGAGACAGGGAAGGGGAAGTTCTTTCCTGAGGCTGAAGCTCCCTAGCTTGGAATTGTGCTGTTTGCAACGTGGCCAGGGAATGACAGTGACCCTGGAGGGCTTTTCTCCTTGTCACCATCTGGCTGCTCACAGCTCCCCTGGCGGCCGGCCTGCATCTGCAGCACAGCGGAAACCGAGGTTGTCTGAGGCTGAATCTGGAGTGTTGCCCATCCTGCCAGCAGAGAAGGGGAGAGAGGACAGACACGTCCTGAGAAAGAGGCCTAGGGGCTTACCCATCTTCCCTGCCTCACCCGCAGGGCCGGCCATGATCAGGGAGCCTGAGGGCTGGGGAGGGCATGGTCTGGAAAGAAGCCTGGTGTGAGGACAGGTCCTGAGCCTGTGCCAGTCCTGGGAGAAAGGGGACATGAAGGGGCTTTGGGACAAAAGGAGCCTTGCAAGAGTAGGGGGAGGGACAGTGGCCCCAAGAGACAGCACTGGAGGGCAGAAAAGACAGTGACTAACTTCTATGTTAGCAGTTGACAACAGCTCAGTAGAGAAAATCTGTCCACAAGCAATGAGAATATGGCGGCCGGGTGCAGTGGCTCACGCCTGTAATCCTAGCATTCTGGGAGGCCAAGGCGGGCTGATTGCTTGAGTCCAGGAGTATGAGACAAACCTAGGCAACATGGCAAAAACTCATCTCTACAAAAATTAGCTGGGCATAGTGGTGCACGCCTGTAGTCCCAGATACTTGGGGAGCTGAGGTGGGAGAATCGCTAGAGCCTGGCAGTTTGAGGCTGCAGTGAGCTGAGACTGCACCACTGCACTCCAGCCTGGACAACAGAGCAAGATTCTGTCTCAAAAAAAAAAAAAAAAAGATTTTTCATGTGCCCACCAGTTTGAAGAGTCAGTAAGTCCATGACCACCAGTAATGACCTACTGGTGTGGTCATTCTACTTCCTCCCTTTGCCCACCTAGTGGTAAGGACAAGAGGAGAAACCCCATAATTAAGATGCCACACACAGTCTCCCTGGGTACCAAGAGCTGGCAAGAGAGTCACAAGGTGTCCTGGGTCCCTTTGCTTTTCATAGCAAGTGCTGCTGGCTTTCTTTTCTGTACCACAACTGGGCACAGGCTCAGGGAGGTGCTGGGACCAACCTTCACACAGACGGTTGGTGGTGTGAAGGTGGGGGCATTCGGGGACCAGGATTCAGATCTCAGCCCCCAACTACAAGGCCCCGCGTTGCCTGGGACCAAGCCCCTCACCTGGTGGTGACCCGGGCCCGGTGATTGGCAGAGCCATCAGCTGTGTCGATCCAGGATGCCCCCGGAGGACGCGCATGTCCTGCTCAGCGGCCTGGTACGGTGATGCTGTCCACTCCCACACGTTGCCCAGGAGTCATAGAGCCCTGCGCCCACCGGCGGGTCAGGCCAGGCTGGGACCCGCAGACCACCCCACCTACCCTCTGAGGTCCTGGGGGCCAACTGGGAGAAGGGAGGTGCTTCCCTCTGCCTCCTCTCTCAGATACGACGGTCCCAGCAGCCAGTTCGTGGGCACGGTTGCAAGCCCAAGAGAGCTCTTACCGTAGTTGTTCTGGGGCGGGGAAAGCATTCACTGGGGAGACTCCATGGAAGCCATCCTCAGCTTTGTCTCCCTTGGGGAACTTTCCCTGATGGGAGAAAGGAAGGGTAAAGGATTTACCACCTATCCCAAAGCAGGTCTCATGCTATCCAGAGGAAAACCAAGGTCGTTCTTGCTGTCGCATCTGGGGGAAGGGGAAGGGCACGGGGCGGTGACCTAAGATTCCTATCCAGAGCTCCCAACCCCACACCTCACAACCCCCAGGGTGACCCCCCTGCTGGATTAGGAAGATGTTTCCCCTGTACCCACAGGGCTCCAGGTCAAGCCCAGCCCGCACTGACTTCTCCACTTCAGCAACATCCTGCCTTTCTGCCTGGAACCCCACATGCCATAGAGCCTCAAGAAGACAGGATCCTCCGCATCCTGCCCCCGGTGCCTCATGCCTGAGCACTGCAGCCTACTCCTGCCTGCCTTCTCAGGGACAGTGCTTTTTTGTTTGCTTATTTTATTTTATTTATTATTTATCACTTTTTTTTTTTTTTTTTTTTTTTTGAGGCAGGGTCTCATTCTGTCGCCCATGCTGGAGTACAATGGCAGCATGATCTTAGCTCACTGCAACCTCTGCCTCCTGGGTTCAAGTGATTTTTCCTGCCCAAGTTCCCAAGCAGCTGGGATTACAGGTGCATGCCACCGTGCCCAGCTAATCTTTTATTTGTGGTAGAAAGCAGGGTTTCATCATATTGGCCAGGCTGGTCTTGATCTCCTGACCTCAGGTGATCCACCTGCCTTGGCCTCCCAAAGTGCTGGGATTACAGGCGTGAGCCACTGCACCCAGCCCTACAAATCTTTAATAGAAAGTACTTATGCGCTGGGCACGGTGGCTTATGCCTGTGATACCAGCACTTTAGGAGGCCGAGGTGGGTGGATCACCTGAGGTCAGGAGTTTGAGACCAGCCTGGCCAACATGGCAAAACCCCATCTCTACTAAAAATACAAAAAAATTAGCTGGGCACAGTGGCAGGCACCTGTAATCCCAACTACTTGGGAGATCGGGACAGGAGAATCGCTTGAACCTGGGAGGCGGAGGTTGCAGTGAGCCAAGATCGCACCACTGCACTCCAGCGTGGGCGACAGAGAGAGACTCTGTCTCAAAAAAAAAAAAAAAAAAGAAAGTACTTATGACCCATTGTCTTTTACTTTACCAGCTTATGAGTCATCAGTTGCATTAGAACCCAAGCCCTCTGGATGCCGTGGCTTAACAACATAGTGCCCAGCCTCCAGCAGGTCTCTGTCGATGCTTGGTGAAAGGAGGAACGTAGGTCTTACCTGCCACAGGTTGGTGCGGTTTGGCTGGAACCGGTTCCCCCATGGGTAAACTTGACCTGCGAGGAGACCAAGGAGGCAGCAGAGGAGGGGAGGTGAAGAATTAGGGAAGGAAAAAAAAACACAGAAAGAGTGAGGGAACCAAAAGGAAGTTAGAGGGTGATGAGAAAAAGAGAGTGAATGACCTGCTTTTATTTCCCATGCCCATCCTCTCCACTCACTGAACTACGTTAGAGGGCCCTGGCCTCCTCATGTGCTCCAGGGCAATGCAATCCTAAGCATGGTTCTTCGGACCTGAGCCAGTTTATAAAGCATCTGTTATCAGTTCATGTTGAGAAAAGTACAGAAATTGAGAAACTTGACATTGGACTTAGATTGCATAAATGAATGAGCCAGAGGCAACCTCACAGGTCATATTAAAAA
>NW_022096453.1:0-90643 GCF_006542625.1 Nomascus leucogenys
TCTCAGTTTCTAGCGTACACCTTCGTCAGTTTCCCATAAAATAAGGATATTAGCACCCCTCCCCTTCCCTTAGCCTCTCCTCCCTCTTTCTATATCCTCTTTTCCAAACAGACTGCTGCTCATTGACATCCACTTCCGAAAACTTAATTGAATTATTTGGGCTTTGAAAAGCAACACAGGCCTTTTACCTTTTAATGAATCTCTAATAATGCTGTCCACAAGGGTCACATTTCTTCACACTTTAAGGTAGGTAACTATAAGGAGGTTAATCCTGGTATCAAGCTTGAATCCTCTCTTTTACTGGATTTTATGAAGTCCTGAAAGGTATGCCACATTTGAGGGGTTTTTTTTAGGTTTATTCATTATATAGTTTTTAAATTTTTTTGTTGGTACATAGCAGGTGTATATATTTATGGGGTACATGAGATGTTTTGATAAAGGCATTTAATGGGAAACAAGCACATCGTGGAGAATGCAGTATCAGTTCCCTCCAGTGTTTATCCTTTGTTTTACAAGCAATCCAGTTACACTCTTTTAGTCATTTTAAAATGTACAATTAAGTTGTTACTGACTGTAGTCATCCTGTTTTGCTATCAATAGTATGTCTCATCCATTCTTTCTATTTTTTTATGTACTTATTAACAATCCCACCTCACTCCCCCAACACCCCACTACTTTTCCAGCCTCTGGTAACCATCTTTCTACTGTCTATGCCATGAGTTCAACTGCTTTCATTTTTAGATCCCACAAATAAGTGAGAACACACGATGTTTGTCTTTCTTTGCCTGGCTTATTTCACGTAACATAGTTATCTCCAGTTCCACCCATGCTGCTGCAAATGAGTGCATCTCATTCTTTCTTGTGGCTGACTATTACTCCATTGTGTATATGTACCATGTTTTCTTTATCCATTCATCTGTTGATGGACACTTAGGTTGCTTCCAAATCTTAGCTATTGTAAACAGTGCTGCAACAAACATAGGAATGCAGGTATCTCTTAGCTTTACTGATTTCCTTTCTTTTCGGTATATACATAACAGTGGGGTTGTTGGATCATATGGCATCTCAATTTTTTCTTTTCTGAGGAATCTGCAAACTGCTCTCCATAGTGGTTGTACTAATTTACTTTCCCACCAACAGTGTACAAGGGTTCCCTTTTCTCCACATCCTCACTAGCATTTCTTCATTGCCTGTCTTTTGGATATAGGCCATTTTAATTGAGGTGAGATGATACTTCACTATAGTTTTGATTTACATTTCTCTGGTGATCAGTGATGTTGAGCATCTTTTCATATGCATGTTTGTCATTTGTATGTCTTCTTTTGAGACATGTCTGTTCAGATCTTTTGCCCATTTTAATCTGATTATTAGATTTTTTTTCCTATACAGTTGCTTGGGCTCATTATATCTTTTGGTTATTAATCCCTTCTCAGATGGATAGTTGGCAAATCCATTCTGCATGTTGCCTCATCGCTGTGTTGATTGTTTTCTTTGCTTTGCAGAAGCTTTTTAACTATACATGATCCCATTTGTTTGTTTTTGCTTTGGTTTCCTGTGCTTGTTGGGTATTACTCAAGAAATTTTTGCCCAGTCCAATGTCCTGGAGAGTTTTCCCAAAGTTTTCTTGTGGTAGTTCCATAGTTTGAGGTCTTAGATTTAAGTATTTAATCCATTTTGATTTGATTTTTGTATATAGTGAGAAATAGGGTATGGTTTCATTCTTCTGCCTATAGATATCTAGTTTTCTTAGTACCACTTACTGAAAAGACTGTCTTTTCCCCAGTGTATGTTCTTGCCACCTTTGTCAAAAATGAGTTATCTGTAGGTGTGTGGATTTGTTTTTGGGTTCTCTATTCTGTTGCATTGGTGTATGTGTCTGTTTATATGCCAGCACCATGTTGTTTTGGTTACTCTAGCTCTGTAGTACATAATTTGGAGTCAGGTAATGTGATTCCTCCAGGTTTGTCCTTTTCCTTAGGATAGCTTTGGCTGTTCTGGTCTTTTGTGGTTCCATATAAATTTTAGGATCGTTTTCTCCATTTCTGTGAAAAATGTCATTGGTATCTTGATAGGGATTGCATTGAATCTGTAGATTATTTGGGGTGGTATGGACATTTGAACAATATTCATTATTTCAATCCATGAGCATGGAATATCTTTTCATTTTTTTGTTGTCTTCTTCAATTTCCTTCATCAGTGTTTTACAGTTTTTATTATAGAGATCTTTCACTTATTTGGTTAAGTTAATTCCTTGGTATTAATTTTATGTGTGGCTACTGTAAATGGAATAACTTTAAAATTTCTTTTTCACATTGCTCATTGTTGGCATATAGAAATGCTACTGATTTTTGCATGGTGATTTTGTATCCCGTAAGTTTACTGAATTTATCAGTTCTAATAGTTTTCTGGTGGAGTCTTTGGGTTTTTGCAAATGTAAGATAATGTCATCAGCAAACAAGAATACTTTGGCCTTTTCTTTTCCAATTTGGATGCCCTTTATGGCTTTCTCTTGTTTGATTTCTCTAGCTAGGACATCCAGTACTATGTTGAATAACAGTGGTGAAAGTGGGCATCCTTGTCATGTTCCAGATCTTAAAGGAAAGTATTTCTGTTTTTCTCCATTCAGTATGATACTAGCTGTGGGTCTCTCATACATGGCTTTTATTATGTTGAGGTAAGTTTGTTTTATCCCCAGTTTTTGTGAGAGTTTTTATCATGAAGGGATATTGAATTTTATCAAATGCTTTTTCAGCACCAATTCAAATGATCATATAGTTTTATCCTTCATTCTGTTGATATGATGTATCAAGGTGATTGATTTGCATATGTTGAACCATCCTCACATCCCAGGGATAAATCTAACTTGGTCATGATGAAAGATCTTTCTATTGTAGTGTTGAATTCAGCTTGCTGAATTTTTGGGGGATTTTTCATCAATATTCATCAGAGATATTAGCCTATAGTTTTCTTTTCTGATGTGTCTAATAGGAGTGGTGAGAGAGAGAGTTCTTGTCTTGTGCCAGTTTTCAAGGCGAATGTTTCCAGCTTTCGCCCATTCAGTATGATGTTTGCTGTGGGTTTTTCAAAGATGTCTCTTATTATTTTGACATATGTTATTTCAATACCTAGTATATTGAGAGATTTTTTAACATGAAAGGTTGTTGAATTTTATCAAAAGCCTTTTCCACATCTGCCCAGATAATCATGTGGTTTTCGTCTTTAGTTCTGTTGATATGATGAACTACATTTATTGATTTGCACATGTTGAAACAACTTTGCATCCGAGAAGTAAAGCCTAGTTGATTGTATTGGGTAAACTTTTTGATATGTTGCTGGATTTGGTTTGCCAGTATTCTGTTAAGGATTTTTGATACGTTGATGGAGGATATTGGCCTGAAGTTTTGTTGTTGTTGTTGTTGTTGTTGTTTTGTTTTGCTTTGTTTTTGGTATGTGTCCCTGCCAGGTTTTGATAACAGAATGATGCTGGCCTCATAGAATGAATTAGGGAGGAGTCCTTTCTCCTCAATTATTTGGAATAGTTTCTGCAGGAATGGTACCAGCTCTTCTTTGTACATCTAGTAGAATTCAGCCGTGAATCTATCTTGTCGTGGGCTTTTTTTTTTTTTTAGGCTGTATGGTACAGACTCAATTTCCAACTAATTATTGGTATGTTCAAGGATCCAACTTTTTTATAGTTCAGTCTTGGGAGGGTGTACGTGTCCAGGAATTTATCCATCTCTTCTAGATTTTCTAGTTTGTGTGCATAGAGGTGCTCATAGGATTCTCTGATCGTTACTTGTATTTCTATGGGGTCAGTGGTAATATTCCTTTTGTCATTTTTGATTGTATATATTTGTATCTTTCCTCTTTTCTCCTTTATTAGTCTAGTTAGTGGCCTATTTTATTAATTTAAAAATAAACAGCTCCTGAATTTGTTAATCTTTTTATGGCTTTTTGGGTCTCAGTCTCCTTTGATTCAGTTCTGATTTTGGTTATTTGTTGTGTTCTGCTACTTTTGGGATTGGTTTGCTTTTGGTTCTCTAGTCCTTTTAGTAGTGACGTTAGGTTGTTAAATTGAGATCTTTCTAACTTTTTTATGTGGGCATTTAGTGCTATAAATTTCCCTCTTAACACTGCCATAGCTGTGTCCCAAAGATTCTGATGTGTTGTATCTTTTCTTCTCATTAGTTTCAAAAAACTTTTTGGTGTTTGCCTTTATTTTATTATTTACCCAAAAGTCATTCAGGAGCAAATTATTCAACTTCCATTTAATCGTGCGATTTAGAGTGAATTTCTTAGTCTGGATTTCTAATTTGATTGTGCTGTGGTCCAAGAGATTGTTTATTTTGATTTCAGTTCTTCTGCATTTGCTGAGGAGTGTTTTACTTCTGATTATGTGATCAATTTTAGAGTACGTGCCATATGGCAATGAGAAGAATGTACATTCTGTTGTTTTGGGGTGGAGAGTTCAGTAGATGTCTATCAGGTCCATTTTATTCAGCACTGAGTTTAGGTCCTGAATATGTTTGTTAATTTTCTGTCTCGATGATTTGTCTAATATTGTCAGCGGGGTGGTAAAGTCTCCCGCTATTATCATGTGGGAGTCTGTCTCTTTGAAGGTCTCTAAGAACTTGCTTTGTTAATGTGGGTGTTCCTGTGTTGGGTGCAAATATGTTTATCATAGTCAGATCTTCGTGTTGAATTGAACTCTTTATCATTATGTAATGCCCTTCCTTGTCTTTTTTTATCTTTGTCACTTTAAAGTCTTTTTTGTCTGAAACTAGGATTGCAATCCTTGCTTTTTTCTGTTTACCATTTGCCTGGTAGAGCTTTCTCTATCCCTTTATTTTGAGCCTATGTGTGTCATTGCAAATAGTGTAAAAGCATTCCTATTTCTCCACATCCTCTCCAGCATCTGTTGTTTCCTGACTTTTTAATGATCGCCATTCTAACTGGCATGAGATGGTATCTCATTGTGGTTTTAATTTGCATTTCTCTAATGACCAGTGATGGTGAGGCTTGCCCATTTTTCTACTGGACTGCTGGTCTTTTATGGAATCCTAGGGCATCTTTTATGGCATTTGAATCTTGAATCATGGTTAGGAAGGCTTTCCCTGGAACTCTAAGGTTAGAAAGGAATTCTTCCATGTTTCTTTTCAGTGCTTTTTTTTATAATGCTTTATATTTAAATAATTGATTCCTCTCTGGTTTATCCTGGTGTACAGTGTGAAGTATGAATCTACTTTATTTTTTTCATATGGCTATCTGGTTGTCCCAACTATTTACTGAATTGTTCACCTTTTCTCCAACCAATTTAAGATGCCATCTTCATCATATCCCATACTTCAATATTTATTTGTTTTTACTTATGGAAATTCTATTCTGGCATCCCCAGTGTCTATTGTATTCACCTTTATGTCCATGTGTACCCATTGTTTAGCTCCCACTTATAAGTGAGAACATGCAGTATTTGATTTTCTATTGCTGCATTAATTGACAGGATAATGGCCTTCGGATGCATGCATGTTGGTGCAAAGGACATGATCTCATTCCTTTTATGGCCACATAGTATTCCATGATGTATATGTATCACATTTTCTTTATCTAATCCACTATTGATGGGCACCTCATTTGATTCCATGACTTTGCTATTGTCAGTAGTGCTGCGATGATCATACAAATGTAGGTGTCTTTTTATATAATGATTTCTTCTTTTGCTTTGGGTTTATGTCCAGGAATGGGATTGCTGGGTTGAATGGTAGTTCTATTCTTAGTTCTTTGAGGAATCTCCAAATTGCTTTTCACAGCAGCTGAACTAACTTAAATTCCCACCAACAATCTATGAGCATTCCCTTTTCTCCCCAGCCTTGCCAGTGTCTGTTATTTTTAGTCTTTAATAACAGCCATTCTGACTGGTGTGAGATGTCATCTCATTGTGGTTTTGGTTTGCATTTCTCTGATGATTAGTGATGTTAAGAATTTTTTTCGTATGTTTTTTTGGCCACTTTTTTGCCTTTTTGAGAAGTGTCTGTTCATGTCCTTTGCCCACACTCTAATGGGGCTGATTTTTCTCATTGATTTGTTTAGGTTCCTTATAGATTCAGGATATTTGTCCTTTGTCAGATGCACAGTTTGCAAATATTTTCTCCCATTCTGTACGTTTTCTGTTTATTCTGTTGATGGTTTCTTTTGCTATGCAGAAGATCTTTGGCTTAATTAGGTCCCACTTGTCAATTTTTGTTTTTGTTGCATTTGCTTCTGAGGTCTTAGTCATGAGTTCTTTACCTAGGCCAATGTCCAGAAGAATTTTCCTAGGTTTTCTTTTAAGATTTTTATAGTTTGAGGTCTTACATTTAAATGTTTAACTCGTCTTGACTTCATTTTTATATATAGTGAGAGGTATTGATCCAGTTTCATTCTTCTGCATGTAGCTAGCCAGCTATCCCAGCACAATTTATTGACTAGGGTGTCTTTTCACCATGGTTTATTTTGTCAATTTTGTCAAAGGTCTGTTGGGTGTAAGTGTGTGGCTTTGTTTCTGGGTTCTCCATTCTGTTCCATTGTTCTATATATCCATTTTTGTACCAATACCATGCTGCTTTGGTTACTGTAGCCTTGTAGTATAGTTTGCAGTCCAGTAATGTGATGCCTCCAGCTTTATTCTTTCAGAATTGGTTTGGCTATTCAGGCTCTTTCTTTGGATCCATATGCATTGTAGAATAGGTTTTTTCTTAATTCAGTGGAGAATGACATTGGTAACTTGATAGGAATTGTGTTGAATCTGTAGATTGCTTTGAGTGGTGTGGCCATTTTAATGATATTGATTCCTCCAATCAGTTTTTCCATTTGTTTACATTGTCTGTAATTTCTTTTATCAGTGTTTTTTAGTTCTTCTTGTAGAGACTTTTCACCTCCTTGGTTAAATGTATTCCTAGGTATTTTGGTTTTTCATGGCTATTGTAAATGAAATTGCAGTCTTCATCAGGATACTTTTAACTCTCTAACCTCACTTCCTCTTGTTCTATCCCTCATTCACTCGGCTCCAGCATTAATGACCTTGCTGTTTCTCCAACATGTCAGCCGCATGTCTGCTTTAGGGTCTTTCTTTAATTCTTGTCCCTTCCTGGAACACTATTTCCCCAGATATTCACTTGGCTAGTTTCCTCACCTACTTCCAGTCTCTACTCAACTTCCACCATCTCAAGGAGGTCAACTATGATCACTATATTTAATACTGCAGCCTAACTACGTTTCCCCAAGTACTCTCTATCTCTACTAAACTTTTTCTTTTTTCTTTCATAGCACCTATCACCTTACAACATACAATATATATTTTACTTATTTATTTTTTACTATGTGTCTCCTTCTGCTAAAATATAAGCCCCAACCAACAAGGGCAGGGATCTTGGTCTGTTGTGTTCAGTGATATGTCCCAAGTGCCTAGAAAAGCACCTGGCACATGGTAGGGATCTAGGAAATACTTGTTGACTATAAATGTCTAGTTTGGTGTGATCCTTCCAGAGGTTTTTCTATGAATTTACATATGTATATGCAATCCTAGAAAAAATAATAATAGCAATGGGGTGACTTTTTATATCTCATACATGAACTTCAAGACAACGCAAGTGTTGCCTCCTACCAACCTGTTCCTAAAATTTCCCTCAATCACAACACCTAGTGCACTGTACTGTAATTGTCTAATTACTTCTCTGTCTCCCTCACTAGGCTGTGAGCTCCTTGTGGGTAGGAACCACAGTTTTTCCAACTCTGTATCCCCAGGGATGGCTCATAGTGGCACATAATAAACGTTGAATGGATACATTTATGAATAAATGACGCTTTGCCTGGAAGAAGGGTAATTCCACTTCCTTGATATTGTGGTCCTCTATTGTAGAGCTGTGTCTTACTCTAAGCAAGCTCAATATACAAGACATATGAAAACTCAGGCCAGGCACAGTGGCTCACCCCTGTAATCCCAGCACTTTGGGAGGCCAAGGTGGGTGGATCACAAGGTCAGGAGTTCGAGACCAGCCTGACCAACATAGTGAAACCCCATCTCTACTAAAAATACAAAAATTAGCCAGACATGGTGGCACGCACCTGTAATCCCAGCTACCCAGGAGACTGAGGCAGGAGAATCACTTGAACCCAGACAGAGATTGCAGTGAGCCAAGATCTCACCACTGCACTCCAGCCTGGGTGACAGAGTGAGAATAATTTTGTGTATTTATAAACAAATAAATAAAAATGAAAGAAAACTCAGCTTTCCTCAAAAGACGTAATGGTTTGCTTTGAAACTGTAAGGTAGTTAATTCACAAAATTATTCACTGGAGGATGTTTTTTCTAAATAGCAGTGGTCTTTAGTGCAGAAGAACAGAAGGTTGCCATAATAAGACAAATCCATCCTCCCTTCATCCCAGGATTGGTGTTTGGCAGAGGCATGAATATTAGCATGTCTGAAGGTAAGGTTGTCTGCCTGATGTCACCCTCAAAATGCTAGAAATGCAGGGCCACTCCTACCCCAGCATCCCAGTTTCTGGTAATAACATGTTATCAAGAAGGGGAAGGTAACTAAAGTTTACTTAGACTCTATTATGTACTAGATATGTTCCACATGTTAGTCTTATTTAATCCTAAAAAATAACTCTTCGAGGAAGACAATGCTATTCCTATCTTACCAATGAGGATGCTGAGCTCCGAGTGGTATATTGCCTATGATCACACAGAACCAGAATAAAGGCAAACTAAAGGCTTAATATTAAGTGTGTTTGTCAGAGTCAATTCCCATATTTCAGACTCACTATTCAAACAGTGTCATCAAGCTGGAGGTATGACCTAAAGCAGCACAGTGTTGAGAGTCCTGTTCTAGACATAGATTGGTCAGTAAGATAGGAACATAAATGTAGGCTGAAGATTTTCACCGGGATGGGTGGATTGGAAGGAAGTTGTTGGTGAGAAACGTTCAGTATGCTGGCAGAGTGGAAAAGAGAGATTGTGAGGGTAAAGTTGTAACCCAAGAAGCAGAGGTGGGAGACGGGAAATGTAGCAGCTGCCTCAGAGGCAGCTGTCATGATGGTACTGAAAGAAGATTGCTGCCAGTGTTACTTATGAATTGTGGCTTAGGGTTCCCCAGTGCCATCCTGAATTTAGTTTGTGATGTTCTAAAAGACATCAGTAAGGAAGGTGCGGGGCACAGACTGTTCCTCCTATAGTCCTGGATTTTTTTCTCTGTTTCCCTTTTGGGAAATTTTTAATTTCTAAAAAATTTTGTAGAGACAGGATTTTGCTATGTTTCTCAGGCTGGTTTCAAACTCCTGGCCTCAAGTGATCCTCCCGCCTCAGCATCCCAAGTACATGGAATTACAGGCATGAGCCACTGCATCAGGCCTTGGAAAATGTTATTGTAGTAAAATATATGTAGCATAGCATTTAAAATCTTAACCCTTTTATTATTATTATTCCTATACTTTAAGTTCTAGGGTACATGTGCACAACATGCAGGTTTGATACATAGGTACACATGTGCCATGTTGGTTTACTGCACCATCAACTCGTCATTTACATTTGGTATTTCTCCTAATGCTATCCATCTGCCAGCACCCCCACACCCTGACAGGCACCAGTGTGTGAAGTTCCCCGCCCTGTGTCCAAGCGTTCTTACTGTTCAGTTCACACCTATGAGTGAGAACATCCAGTGTTTGGTTTTCTGTCCTTCTGATAGTTTGCTGAGAATGATGGTTTTCAGCTTCATCCATGTCCCTGCAAAGGACATGAACTCATCCTTTTTTATGGCTGCATAGTATTCCATGGTCTATATGTGCCACATTTACTTAATCCAGTCTATCATTGATGGACATTTGGGTTTCCAAGTCTTTGCTATTGTGAATAGTGCCACAATAAACATACATGTGCATGTGTCTTTATGGTAGCATGATTTATAATCTTTTGGGTATATACCCAGTGATGGGATCGCTGGGTCAAATGGTATTTCTAGTTCTAGATCCTTGAGGAATCGTCACACTGTCTTCCACAATGGGTGAACTAATTTACACCCCCACCAACAGTGTAAAAGCATTCCTATTTCTCCACATCCTCTCCAGCATCTGTTGTTTCCTGACATTTTAATGATCACTATCCTAACTGTGATATGTGGTTTTTGTGGATTGTGGTTTTGATTTGCATTTATCTGATGACCAGTGATGATTAGCGTTTTTTCATGTGTTTGTTGGCAGCATAGATGTCTTCTTTTGAGAAGTGTCTGTTCATGTCCTTTATCCACTTTTTGATGGGGTTGTTTGTTTTTTTCTTGTAAATTTGTTTGAGTTCTTTGTAGATTCTGGATATTAGCCCTTTGTCAGAGAGAATATTGCAAAAATTTTCTCCCATTCTATAGGTGGCCTGTTCATTCTGATGGTAGTTTCTTTTGCTGTGCAGAAACTCTTTAGTTTAATTAGATCCCATTTGTCTATTTTGGCTTCTGTTGCCATTGCTTTTGGTGTTTTAGTCATGAAGTCCTTGCCCATGCCTATGTCCTGAATGGTATTGCCTAGGTTTTCTTCTAGGGTTTTTATGGTTTTAGGTTATACATTTAAGTGTTTAATCAATCTTGAATTAATTTTTGTAGAAGGTGTAAAGAAGGGATCCAGTTTCAGCTTTCTACATATGGCTAGCCAGTTTTCTAAGCACCATTTATTAAATAGGGAATCATTTCCCCATTGTTTCTTTTTGTCCAGTTTGTCAAAGATCAGATGGTTGTAGATGTGTGATGTTGTTTCTGAGGCATCTGTTCTGTTCCATTAGTCTACGTATCTGTTTTAGTACCAGGACTATGCTGTTTTGGCTACTGTAGCCTTGTAGTATAGTTTGAAGTCAGGTAGGGTGATGCCTCCAGCTTTGTTCTTTTTATTTAGGATTTTCTTGGCTATGTGGGCTCTTTTTTAGTTCCATGTGAAGTTTAAAGTAGTTTTTTCCAATTCTGTGAAGAAAGTCACTGGTAGCTTGATGGGGATGGCATTGAATCTATAAATTACCTTGGGCAGTATGGCCATTTTCACAATATTGATTCTTCCTATCCATGAGCATGGAATGTTCTTTCGTTTGTTTGTGTCCTCTTTCATTTTGTTGAGCAGTGGTTTGTAGTTCTCTTTGAAGAGGTCCTTCACATTGCTTGTAAGTTGGATTCCTAGGTATTTTATTCTCTTTGGAGCAATTGTGAATGGGAGTTCACTCATGTTTGGCTCTCTGTTTGTCTGTTATTAGTGTATAAGAATGCTTGTGATTTTTGCACATTGATTTTGTATTCTGAGACTTTGTTGAAGTTGCTTATCCACTTAAGGAGATTTTGGGCTAAAACGATGGGGTTTTCTAAATATACAATCGTGTCATCTGCAAACAGGGACAATTTGACTTCCTCTTATCCTAATTGAATACCCTTTATTTCTTTCTCTTGCCTGATTGCCCTAGCCAGAAGATCTTCCAACACTATGTTGAATAGGAGTGGTGAGAGATGGCATCCTTGTCTTTTGTCAGTTTTCAAAGGGAATGCTTCCAGTTTTTGCCAATTCAGTATGATATTCGCTGTGGGTTTGTCATAAACAGCTCTTATTATTTTGAGATACATTCCATGAATACCTAGTTTATTGAGAGTTGTTAGCATGAAGGGCTGTTGAATTTTGTCAAAGACGTTTTCTGCATCTATTGAGATAATCATGTGGTTTTTGTCGTTGGTTCTGTTTATGTGATGGATTACGTTTATTGATTTGCATATGTTGAACCAGACTCTTGAATCCCAGGGATGAAGCTGACTTGATCATAGTGGATAAGCTTTTTGATGTGCTGCTGGATTCAATTTGCCAGTATTTTATTGAGGATTTTCGCACAGATGTTCATCAGGGATATTGGCCTAAAATTCTCTTTTTTTTGTTTTGTCTCTACCAGGCTTTGGTATCAGGATGATGCTGGCCTCATAAAATGAGTTAGAGAGGATTCCCTCTTTTTCTATTGATTGAAATAGTTTCAGAAGGAATGGTACCAACTCCTCTTTTTACCTGTGGTAGAATGCAGCTGTGAATCGTCTGGTCCTGGACTTTTTTTGGTTGGTAGGCTATTAATTATTGCCTCAATTTCAGAACCTGTTGTTGGTCTATTCAGGGATTCAACTGCTTCCTGGTTTAGTCTTGGAAGGGTGTATGTGTCCAGGAATTTATCCATTTCTTCTAGATTTTCTAGTTTATTTGCATAGAGTTATTTATAGTATTCTCTGATTGTAGTTTGTATTTCTGTGAGATCCGTGGTGATATCCCCTTTATCATTTTTTACTGCATCTATTTGATTCTTTTTTTAATTTTAAAGTTTTATTCATTTAAAAATTAGAAAGATAAAAAATTTATTGTTATTCATAGTACTTTTTATATCACTGCCCATTACACACACACACACACACACTCACAACAGAAAGAAACATTTAATAAAACAAATGTATCTTTTCCATTTGTGTTATATCTTGATCTGTTCTATTCTTTTTAAAAATTTTTTTATTATACGTTTTTTAAATTTTATTATTATTATACTTTAAGTTTTAGGGTACATGTGCACAATGTGCAGGTTTGCTACATATGCGTACATGTGCCATGTTGGTGTGCTGCACCCATTAACTCGTCATTTAACATTAGGTATATCTCCTAATGCTATCCTTCTGCCCTCCCCCCACCCCACAACAGGCCCTGGTGTGTGATGTTCCCTTTCCTATGTCCATGTGTTCTCATTGTTCAATTCCCACCTATGAGTGAGAACATGCAGTGTTTGGTTTTTTGTCCTTGTGATAGTTTGCTGAGAATGATGATTTCCAGCTTCATCCATGTCCCTACAAACGACATGAACTCATCATTTTTTATGGCTGCATAGTATTCCATGGTGTATATGTGCCACATTTTCTTAATCCAGTCTATCCTTGTTGGACATTTAGGTTGGTTCCAAGTCTCTGCTATCGTGAATAGTGCCGCTATAAACATACGTGTGCATGTGTCTTTACAGCAGCATGATTTATAATCCTTTGGGTATATACCCAGTAATGGGATGGCTGGGTCAAATGGTATTTCTAGTTCTAGATCCCTGAGGAATTGCCACACTGACTTCCACAATGGTTGAACTAGTTTACAGTCCCACCAACAGTGTCAAAGTGTTCCTATTTCTCCACATCCTCTCCAGCACCTGTTGTTTCCTGACTTTTTAATGATCACCATTCTAACTGGTGTGAGATGGTATCTCATTGTGGTTTTGATTCGCATTTCTCTGATGGCCAGTGATGATCAGCCTTTTTTCTTGTGTCTTTTGGCTGCATAAATGTCTTCTTTGAGAAGTGTCTGTTCATATCCTTCTCCCACTTTTTGATGGGGTTGTTTGCTTTTTTCTTGTAAATTTGTTTGTGTTCATTGTAGATTCTGGATATTAGCCCTTTGTCAGATGAGTAGATTGCAAAAATTTTCTCCCATTCTGTAGGTTACCTGTTCACTCTTTTCACCTGAAAAGAAACTCTGGTAGTTTCTTTTGCTGTGCAGAAGCTCTTTAGTTTAATTAGATCCCATTTGTCAATTTTGGCTTTTGTTGCCATTGCTTTTTGTGTTTTAAACATGAAGTCCTTCCCCATGCCTATGTCCTGAATGGTATTGCCTAGGTTTTCTTCTAGGGTTTTTATGGTTTTATGTCTAACATTTATGTCTTCAATCTTCTCTCTTTTCTTCTTTATGAGTTTTGCTAGTGGTCTATTTTGTTGATCTTTTCAAAAACCACCTTCTGGATTCATTGATTTTTTTGAAGGGATTTTGTGTCTCTATCTCCTTCAGTTCTGCTCCGATCTTACTTATTTCTTGCCTTCTGCTAGCTTTTGAATTTGTTTGCTCTTGCTTCTCTAGGTCTTTTAATTCTGATGTTAGGGTGTTGATTTTAGATCTTTCCTCCTTTCCCTTGTGGGCATTTAGTGCTCTAAATTTCCCTCTACGCACTGCTTTAAATGTGTCCCAGAGATTCTGGTGTGTTGTGTCTTTCTTCTCATTGGTTTCAAAGAACATCTTTATTACTGCCTTCATTTCGTTATTTTACCCCCAGTAGTCATTCAGGAGTAGGTTGTTCAGTTTCCATGTAGTTGTGTGGTTTTGAGTGAGTTTATTTTTTTTTTACGTTGACATTAATTTTTTTTTATTATACATTAAGTTCTAGGGTACATGTGCACAACGTGCAGGTTTGTTACATATGTATACATGTGCCATGTTGGTGTGCTGCACCCGTTAACTGGTCATTTACATTAGGTATATCTCCTAATGCTTTCTCTCCCCCATTCCCCCACCCCATAACAGGCCCTGGTGTGTGATGTTCCCCTTCTTGTCGTCCAAGTGTTCTCATTGTTCAATTCCCACCTATCAGTGAGAACCTGCAGTGTTTGGTTTTTTGCTCTTGCAATAGTTTGCTGAGAATGATGGTTTCCAGCCTCATCCATGTCCCTACAAAGGACATGAACTCAGCCTTTTTTAAACTGTTCTTATTTCTCCACATCCTCTCCAGCACCTGTTGTTTCCTGACTTTTTAATGATGACCATTCTAACTGGTGTGAGATGGTATCTCATTGTGGTTTTGATTTGCATTTCTCTGATGGCCAGTGATGATGAGCATTTTTTCATATGTCTGTTGGCTGCATAAATGTCTTCTTTTGAGAAGTGTCTGTTCATATCCTTTGCCCACTTTTTGATGGGGTTGTTTGTTTTTTTCTTGTAAATTTCTTTGAGTCCTTTGTAGATTCTGGATATTAGCCCTTTGTCAGATGAATAGGTTGCAAAAATTTTCTCCCATTCTGTAGGTTGCCTGTTCACTCTAATGGTAGTTTCTTTTGCTGTGCAGAAGCTCTTTAGTTTAGTTAGATCCCATTTGTCAATTTTGGCTTTTATTGCCATTGCTTTTGGTGTTTTAGACATGAAGTCCTTGCCCACGCCTATGTCCTGAATGGTATTGCCTAGGTTTTCTTGTAGGATTTTAATGGTTTTAGGTCTAACATGTAAGTCTTTAATCCATCTTGAATTAATTTTTGTATAAGGTGTAAGGAAGGGATCCAGTTTCAGCTTTCTACATATGGCTAGCCAGTTTTCCCAGCACCATTTATTAAATAGGGAATCCTTTCCCCATTGCTTGTTTTTGTCAGGTTTGTCAAAGATCAGATAGTTGTAGATATGCGGCATCATTTCTGAGGGCTCTGTTCTGTTCCATTGATCTACGTCTCTGTTGTAGTACCAGTACAATGCTGTTTTGGTTACTGTAGCCTTGTAGTATAGTTTGAAGTCAGGTAGCATGATGCCTCCAGCTTTGTTCTTTTGGCTTAGGATTGACTTGGCAATGCAGGCTCTTTTTTGGTTCCATATGAACTTTAAAGTAGTTTTTTCTAATTCTGTGAAGAAAGTCATTGGTAGCTTGATGGGGATGGCATTGAATCTATAAATTACCTTGGGCAGTATGGCCATTTTCACGATATTGATTCTTCCAACCCATGAGCATGGAATGTTCTTCCATTTGTTTGTATCCTCTTTTATTTCATTGAGCAGTGGTTTGTAGTTCTCCTTGAAGAGGTCCTTCACATCCTTTGTAAGTTGGATTCCCAGGTATTTTATTCTCTTTGAAGCAATTGTGAATGGGAGTTCACTCATGATTTGGCTCTCTGTTTGTCTGTGATTGGTGTACAAGAATGCTTGTGATTTGTGTACATTGATTTTGTATCCTGAGACTTTGCTGAAGTTGCTAATCAGCTTAAGGAGATTTTGGGCTGAGACAATGGGGTTTTCTAGATATACAATCATGTCATCTGCAAACAGGGACAATTTGACTTCCTCTTTTCCTAATTGAATACCCTTTATTTCCTTCTCCTGCCCGATTGCTCTGGCCAGAACTTCCAGCACTATGTTGAATAGGAGCGGTGAGAGAGGGCATCCCTGTCTTGTGCCAGTTTTCAGAGGGAATGCTTCCAGTTTTTGCCCATTCAGGATGATATTGGCTGTGGGTTTGTCATAGATAGCTCTTATTATTTTGAGATACGTCCCATCAATACCTAATTTATTGAGAGTTTTTAGCATGAAGGGTTGTTGAATTTTGTCAAAGGCCTTTTCTGCATCTATTGAGATAATCATGTGGTTTTTGTCTTTGGTTCTGTTTATATGCTGGATTACATTTATTGATTTGCGTATGTTGAACCAGCCTTGCATCCCAGGGATGAAGCCCACTTGATTATGGTGGATAAGCTTTTTGATGTGCTGCTGGATTCGGTTTGCCAGTATTTTATTGAGGATTTTTGCATCAATGTTCATCAAGGATATTGGTCTGAAATTCTTTTTTTTGGTTATGTCTCTGCCAGGCTTTGGTATCAGGATGATGCTGGCTTCATAAAATGTGTTAGGGAGGATTCCCTCTTTTTCTATGGATTGGAATAGTTTCAGGAGGAATGGTACCAGTTCCTCCTTGTACCTCTGGTAGAATTCGGCTGTGAATCCATCAGGTCCTGGACTCTTTTTGGTTGGCAAGCTATTGATTATTGCCACAATTTCAGAACCTGTTATTGGTCTATTCAGAGATTCAACTTCTTCCTGATTTAGTCTTGGGAGAGTGTATTTGTCGAGGAATTTATCCATTTCTTCTAGATTTTCTAGTTTATTTGCATAGAGTTGTTTGTAGTATTCTCTGATGGTAGATTGTATTTCTGTGGGATCGGTGGTGATATCCCCTTTTTCATTTTTTATTGCGTCTATTTGATTCTTCTCTCTTTTCTTCTTTATTAGTCTTGCTAGCGGTCTATCAATTTTGTTGATCCTTTCAAAAAACCAGCTCCTGGATTCATTAATTTTTTGAAGGTTTTTTTGTATCTCTATTTCCTTCAGTTCTGCTCTGATTTTAGTTATTTCTTGCCTTCTGCTAGCTTTTGAATGTGTTTGCTCTTGCTTTTCTAGTTCTTTTAATTGTGATGTTAGGGTGTCAATTTTGGATCTTTCCTGCTTTCTCTTGTGGGCATTTAGTGCTATAAATTTCCCTCTACACACTGCTGTGAACGTGTCCCAGAGATTCTGGTATGTTGTGTCTTTGTTCTCATTGGTTTCAAAGAACATCTTTATTTCTGCCTTCATTTCATTATGTACCCAATAGTCATTCAGGAGCAGGTTGTTCAGTTTCCATGTAGTTGCGCGGTTTTGAGTGAGTTTCTTAATCCTGAGTTCTAGTTTGATTGCACTGTGGTCTGAAAGACAGTTTGTTATAATTTCTGTTCTTTTACATTTGCTGAGGACAGCTTTACTTCCAACTATGTGGTCAATTTTGGAATAGGTGTGGTGTGGTGCTGAAAAAAATGTATATTCTGTTGATTTGGGGTGGAGAGTTCTGTAGATGTCTATTAGGTCCACTTTGTGCAGAGCTGAGTTCAATTCCTGGATATCCTTGTTAACTTTCTGTCTCATTGATCTGTCTGATGTTGACAGTGGGGTGTTAAAATCTCCCATTATTATTGTGTGGGAGTTTAAGTCCCTTTGTAGGTCACTCAGGACTTGCTTTATGAATCTGGGTGCTCCTGTGTTGGGTGCATATATATTTAGGATAGTTAGCTCTTCTTGTTGAATTGATCCCTTTACCATTATGTAATGGCCTTCTTTGTCTCTTTTGATCTTTGTTGGTTTAAAGTCTATTTTATCAGAGACTAGGATTGCAACCCCTGCCTTTTTTTGTTTTCCATTTGCTTGATAGATCTTCCTCCATCCCTTTATTTTGAGTCTATGTGTGTCTCTGCACGTGAGATGGGTTTCCTGAATGCAGCACACTGATGCGTCCTGACTCCTTATCCAGTTTGCCAGTCTGTGTCTTTTAATTGGAGCATTTAGCCCATTTACATTTAGCATTAATATTGTTATGTGTGAATCTGATCCTGTCATTATGATGTTAGTTGGTTATTTTGCTCATTAGTTGATGCAGTTTCTTCCTAGCCTCGATGGTCGTTACAATTTGGCATGTTTTTGCAGTGGCTGGTACCGGTTGTTCCTTTCCATGTTTAGTGCTTCCTCCAGGAGCTCTTTTAGGGCAGGCCTGGTGGTGACAAAATCACTCAGCATTTGCTTGTCTGTAAAGGATTTTATTTCTCCTTCACTTATGAAGCTTAGTTTGGCTGGATATGAAATTCTGGGTTGAAAATTCTTTCCTTTAAGAATGTTGAATATCGGCCCCCACTCTCTTCTGGCTTGTAGAGTTTCTGCCAAGAGATCAGCTGTTAGTCTGATGGTCTTCCCTTTGTGGGTAACCCGACCTTTCTCTCTGGCTGCCCTTAACATTTTTTCCTTCATTTCAACTTTGGTGAATCTGACAATTATGTGTCTTGGAGTTGCTCTTCTTGAGGAGTATCTTTGTGGCATTCTCTGTATTTCCTGAATCTGAATGTTGGCCTGCCTTGCTAGACTGGGGAAGTTCTCCTGGATAATATCTTGCAGAGTGTTTTCCAACTTGGTTCCATTCTCCCCGTCATTTTCAGGTACACCAATCAGACATAGGTTTGGTCTTTTCACATAGTCCCAAATTTCTTGGAGGCTTTGTTCATTTCTTTTTATTCTTTTTTCTCTAAATTTCCCTTCTCGCTTCATTTCATTCATTTCATCTTCCATCAGCGATACCCTTTCTTCCAGTTGATCGCATCTGCTACTGAGGCTTCTGCAATCTTTGCGTAGTTCTCGAAACTTGGCTTTCAGCTCCATCAGCTCCTTTAAGCCCTTCTCTCCATTGGTTATTCTAGTTATCCATTCTTCTAATTTTTTTTCAAAGTTTTTAACTTCTTTGCTATTGTTTTGAATTTCCTCCCGTAGCTCGGAGTAGTTTGATTGTCTGAAGCCTTCTTCTCTCAACACGTCAAAGTCATCCTCCATCCAGCTTTGTTCCGTTGCTGGTGAGGAACTGTGTTCCTTTGGAGGAGGAGAGGTGCTCTGCTTTTTAGAGTTTCCTGTTTTTCTGCTCTGTTTTTTCCCCATCTTTGTGGTTTTATCTACTTTTGGTCTTTGATGATGGTGATGTGCAGATGGGTTTTTGGTGTGGATGTCCTTTCTGTTTGTTAGTTTTCCTTCTACCAGACAGGACCCTCAGCTGCAGGTCTGTTGGAGTTTACTAGAGGTCCACTCCAGACCCTGTTTGGCTGGGTGTCAGCAGCGGTGGCTGCAGAACAGCGGATTTTCGTGAGACCACAAATTCAGCTGTCTGATAGTTCGTCTGGAAGTTTTGTCTCAGAGGAGTACCCAGCTGAGTGAGGTGTCAGTCTCTCCCTACTGTGGGGGTGCCTCCCAGTTAGGCTGCTGGGGGTGAGGGACCCACTTTAGGAGGCAGTCTGTCCGTTCTCAGATCTCCAGCTGCGTGCTGGGAGAACCACTACTCTCTTCAAAGCTGTCAGTCAGACAGGGACATTTAATTCTGAGGAGGTTCCTGCTGACTTTTTGTTTGTCTGTGCCCTGCCCCCAGAGGTGGAGCCTACAGAGGCAGGCAGGCCTCCTTGAGCTGTGGTGGGCTCCACCCAGTTCGAGCTTCCTGGCTGCTTTGTTTACCTAAGCAAGCCTGGGCAATGGCGGGCGCCCCTCCCCCAGCCTTGCTGCTGCCTTTCAGCTTGATCTCAGACTGCTGTGCTAGCAATCAGTGGGACTCCGTGGGCATAGGACCCTCTGAGCCAGGTGCGGGACACAATCTCCTAGTGTGCCATTTTCCAAGCCCGTTGGAAAAGCGCAGTATTAGGGTGGGACTGACCCGATATTCCAGGTGCCCTCTGTTACCCCTGTCTTTGACTAGGAAAGGGAACTCCCTGACCCCTTGCGCTTCCTGAGTGAGGCAATGCCTCACCCTGCTTCATCTCATGCACAGTGCGCTTCACCGACTGTCCTGCACCCACTGTTTGGCCCTCCCTAGTGAGATGAAACCGGTACCTCAAGCAGAAATGCAGAAATCACCCGTCTTCTGTGTCGCTCAGGCTGGGAGCTGGAGACCGGAGCTGTTCCTATTCGGCCATCTTGGCTCCACCCCCTGGTAAATATTGTTATGTGTGGATTTGATCCTGTCATTATGATGTTAGCTGGTTATGTTGTCCGTTAATTGGTGCAGTTTCTTCATAGCTTTGATGGTCTCTACAATTTGGCATGTTTTTCCAGTGGCTGGTACTGGTTGTTCCTTTCCACGTTTAGTGCTTCCTTCCGGAGCTCTTGTAAGGCAGGCCTGGTGGTGACAAAATCTCTCAGCATTTGCTTGTCTGTAAAAGATTTTATTTTTCCTTCATGTATGAAGCTTAATTTGGCTGGATGTGAGATTCTGGGTTGAAAATTCTTTTCTTTAAAAAAGTTGAATATTGGCCCCCACTCTTCTGGCTTGTAGGGTTTCTGCTGAGAGAGCTGCTGTTAGTCTGATGGGCTTCCCTTTGTGGGTAACCCGACCTTTCTCTCTGGTTGCCCTTAACATATTTTCCTTCATTTCAACCTGGGTGAGTCTGACAATTATGTGTCTTGGGGTTGCTCTTCTTAAGGAGTATCTTTGTGGTGTTCTCTGTATTTCCTGAATTTGACTGTTGGCCTGCCTTGCTAGGTTAGGGAAGTTCTCCTGGATAATATCCTGAAGAGTGTTTTCTAACTTGGTTCCATTCTCCCCATCCCTTTCTGGTACACCAATCAAACGTAGATTTGGTCTTTCCACATAGTCTCATTTTTCTTGGAGGCTTTGTTCTTTGTTTTCACTCTTTCTTCTCTAATCTTGTCTTCTCTCTTTATTTCAATAATTTGATGTTCAATCACTGATCTCCTTTCTTCCACTTGATTGAGTCGGTTATTGAAGCTTGTAAATGCATCACAAAGTTCTCGTGCGATGGTTTTCAGCTCCATCAGGTCATTTAAGGTCTTCTCTACACTCTTTATTCTAGTTAGCCATTCATCTAACCTTTTTACAAGGTTTTTAGCTTCCTTGCGATAGGCTAGAACATGCTCCTTTAGCTCAGAGAAGTTTGTTATTACTGACCTTCTGAAGCCTACTTCTGTCAACTTGTTAAACTTATTCTCCATTCAGTTTTGTTCTGTTGCTGGCAAGGAGCTGCGATCCTTTAGAGGAGAAGAGGCACTCTGGTGTTTGGAATTTTCAGCTTTTCCGTTCTGGTTTCTCCCTATCTTTGTGGTTTAATCTACCTTTGGTCTTTGATGTTGGTGGCCTACAGATGGGGTCTTGGTGTGGATGTCCTTTTTGTTGATGTTGATGCTATTCCTTTCTGTTTGTTACTTTTCCTTCTAACAGTCAGACTCCTCAGCTGCAGGTCTACTGGAGTTTGCTGGAGGTCCACTCCAGACCTTGTTTGCCTAGGTATCACCAGCGGGGACTGCGGAACAGCAAATATTGCTGCCTGATCCTTCCTCTGGAAGCTTCGTCCTAGAGGAGCACCTGCCTGCTTGAGGTGTCTGTTGGCCCCTACTGGGAGGTGTTTCCCAGTCAGACTCCCCGGGGTCAGGGACCCACTTGAGGAAGCAGTCTGTCCATTCTTGGAGCTTGAACGCCATGCTGAGATAACCACTCCTCTCTTCAGAGCTGTCTGACAGGGATGTTTAAGTCTGCAGAAGCTGTCTGCTGCCTTTTGTTCAGATATGCCCTGCCCCCAGAGGTGGAATCTATAAAGACAGTAGGCCTTGCTGAGCTGCAGTGGGCTCTGCACAGTTTGTGATTCCCAGCCACTTTGTTTACACAGTAAGCTACTCAAGGCTCAGCAGTGGTGGAAGCCCCTGCCCCCGTCAAGCTGCAGCATAGCAGGTTGATCTTAGACTGCTGCGCTAGATGTGAGCAAGGCTCCGTGGGCATGGGACCCACCGAGCCAGGCATGGGAGGATATCTCATGATCTGCCAGTTGCTGAGACTGTGGGAAAAGTGCAGTATTTGGTCAGGAGTGTACCGTTTCTCCATGTACAGTCTGTCTCGGCTTCCTTTGGCTAGGAAAGGGAAATTCCCCGACCCCGTGTGCTTCCTGGGTGAGGCAATGCCATGCCCTGCTTCAGTTCACCCCCAGTGGGCTATACCCACTGTTCACCCAGTCCCAATGAGATGAACCAGGCACCTCAGTTGGAAATGCAGAAATCACCCATCTTCTGCGTCGATCTCGCTGGGAGCTGCAGGCTGGAGCTGTTCCTATTAGGCCATCTTCCTAAGTCAGCATCTATTTATTTATTTTCTAAGACAGAGTCTCACTCTGTCACAAGCTGGTGTGCAGTGGCATGATCCCGGCTCACTGCAACATCCGTCTCCCGGATTTAAGCAATTCTTGTTCCTCGTAAGTAGCTGGGAATACAGGCAGGTACCACCACACCCGGCTTATTTTTGTACTTTTGGTAGAGACAGGGTTTCACCATGTTGGCCAGACTGGTCTCGAACTGCTGAACTCAAGAGATCTGCCTGACTTAGCCTCCCAAAGTGCTGGGGTTACAGGCGTGGGCCACCTTGCCCAGCGCTACCTTTTGAACTGTTTAAAGGGATGGCTATTAAATGTTGGCCAGAAAGGAGAACAAGGGATTATAAATCCTGGAACCAGTGAACTTCAGAGCAATAGCTAGAGACTGGGAAAAAGTACAAAACAGTTTTGCTTTTTTCTTTCTTAAATGGTAGAAGAAAACCATAGCGGGGGCAGAAAAAAGATAAAAAGATCATGTTAATGTTCCAGAGGGTGACACAACATGATAGACCATAGGACAGGTGAAAAAAGTGCTGGGAAAAAAAATCAGAAAATTCATCTCGTTCTGCGGTTTTGGGCAGAAGTTGTCCACTTCCGAAGTAGATGGTTCATTCTATAGTCTTGGATTGAATCTGTCCATTTTTGAAATCAGCTGTTTCTGAAGAATTTTTAAGAATCCTCAGTTTGAGGTTCCCTAATGGAATGGGCTTCCAGTAGTCAGGACAAAATGATGTATTTTTTTTCTAATTGAGAAGTATGATTCCCAGATCTATTCCTTGTTGCTTTATTGTTGTGTCAGTTATTAGCAGTGTCTGATAAGGTCTTTTTCATTGAGGTTCAAGGGCAGTTTTCCTTTTATGTCACTTCCAGAAGACTAAATCTCCCAGTTACAGATCTTACAGAAGCTTCTTAGCTGGGGTTTTGGAAATGAAGCTTGTACTTGATGAAACACTTGGAAGCATCATATCATCTCTTGTATTCAGATACATTGACTGTAGTGTGGCAGAAAGTAGGACTGGAAGCAATTTCCAAATATGTGGGGCAGTCTGATAATTAACTCAGGAGTAGAGAACTTGCAGGTCCTGAGGGGGATTGATCTTATTGTCATCAAGGCCAATGGAAATAGTTCGGTGCTTGGAAGTTTAAGGATACCTGAGAGCTTTGAAAATTCTAAGTTGAGAATTCCATTAGCTCTCTTTATTTTGTCTGCAGTCTGTGGATGATAAGGACAGTGGAGTTCCGAATAAAAGGTGTTAAATTATTCTTTAGTAATAGTTCTAGCGAAATATGTGTCCATGTTACTGAAGAGTTAAGTTGGAATTCTCCAGTTTTTGGATATCAAGTACTTTTAAAAATCATGACGGCCATAGCTGTTCAACTAAGAGAGTGCACCCACCCTAAGAACGAAAACCAATAACCAGAACATATTTAGGGATCGTTGCTGAAGGCACTTGTGGAAAATCCATTTGGAGGTGTTCAAAGAGGCCTTGAGGTTGTGGTTCTGTTCCATGTCTTGCCTGCATAGTCTTGCCAGGACTGTGTCATCAGCCGGTAGATATGCATTGGAAATTTTCTTGGCAATATTCTTAAAATTACTCAACTAATATTGAATGCCCCAATATCATGGCCAACTTATCTCTGCAATTGTGAGAAATATCAAGAAGCATTTTTTGTTTAAACTCCACTTTTATTATGGCCATACCTCTAGGTGCAAGTAAAAGATGTCAAGGTTTTAAGATTTATATCCATTTTATAGGGCTTCCTGTAAAGAGAGAAAACAAAGTTTAGATATAGAGAAACATTTTGATAAACATACACACTAAAGAGAGTGACAGTGTGGCTGATTTGAGGACTTAAGCCCTAGACAATATTATCAAGCCACACGAATAAAGAGCTGGGATGTATTAATCCAAGTGATGGAAATGAAGATGGGACTGACTCCTATATTAAACAAAATGATCTCTCATTTAGGCAGCCAGGAAAAACAATCTCCTCATGAAGATTGATTCACATTTTGTTTTGTTTTTAGGGTACCTGTCAAATGAAAATCTGATTCATGTCAAAATGTCCCAAAAAAGGCCATAGCAATTTTCAAATTGGCCCTAGTGAAATTGTGTCAGTTAGGGACAAGTACACATGCTAACATGGTAATGAGAAAACGTGAAGGAAACAGGTGCTTGTCCTGGAAGAAATGCAGTTTTAGATAGAACGACCCCATAAGAAACAACAGTCTATAAGCATGGCGCTTCTGTAACCTAGTGTCTGTGGAATCTGGTGCAAGGCCAGTTGTCACCCATCAGGGGCCAGACAATACCAGCTGTTTCTGGGCAAGTGAAACTGAACAAAGCAGTTTTGGCAAACTGACACAAACACAAGACTAAGGAAAAGGTCCTTAAAATGTTTTGATATGGTGACCTGAGGCAACATACGTCTGAAGAAAAATGGTCTTTTGAGATCGCCTGAGCTTCTCAGTCCAAGGCACTGGCTCGCAGACAGACTTACTGAGTTTATGCCTATCCTCCCCCACTCAGTAATCATTTTACAGACAAATGGCACTTAAGGTACTAAACAAGCAGACAGACCATAAGAGCAGCTTTAGAAGGCCAGAAAGCAACCGCACCAAGGAACAACACAAATCTGACCAGGGAATCAAACAAATCCCAACAGACTGTATTCCTAGGAAACGGAAATAAACCCAGTGATGGAGGGATTCAATAAATCCAACGATGAAGAGATTCAAAGCTTAATTCAGCATGAACTTTCTACCAGCCATGGGTAAGATGGCTTGAACAGGTGGAGACAGCAAGGGGTCTCAGATATGCACACTCTTATTGAGTTGACGATTCAGATCCAATACAGTGACAAGTTCAGCTGAATCCTGGCTGGAAACCCCGTTTGTGTAAATAACTTCCAGGCAACGACCAGCAGGATCTGATCAAAATATGACAAATAGAACTACCATACAACCCAGCAATCCCACTGCTGGGTATCTATCCAAAGGAAAAGAAATCAGTACATCAAAGGAATACCTGCACTCACATGTTTATAGCAGCACTATTCACAATAGCCAAGATATGGAATCAATCCAAGTGCCCATCAGTGGATGAATGGATGAAGAAATTGTGGTGTATACACACAACAGAATACTATCTGACCACAGAAAAAAATAAAATCACGTCATTTGCAGCAACGCGCATGGAACCGGAAGTCATCATGTTAAGTGAAATAAGCCAGGTGCTGAAAGACAAATTTCACATGTTCTCACTTGCAAGTGGGAGCGAAAAAAGTTGATTTTAAGGACATACAGTATAGACTGATAGATACCAGAGACTGGGGAGATTGGGTAGGGTGGAAGGGGGTATGAAGAGAGGTTGGTTATGGATACCATCACACAGTTAGAAGAATGAAGTTCTAATGTTTGGATAGTGGATCAGGGCAACTATTCTTAAAGCCAATACTGTTTACATTTCCAAGTAACTAGAAGAGAGGGATTCAAATGATACCAACACATAAAATGATAACCACTGAAGGTGATGGGTACTCCAGTTACCCTGACTTGATCATTATACATTCTTTGCATGTAAAAAACACTCACATGTACCCACATGTATGTAAATTATTCCATGTCAGTAAAAGGGAAAAAAAAGAAAATATAGGAGACGATCTTTGTGATAATAGATTAGGCAAAAAATTCTTACGTCTGACACTAAAAGGATAAAGAAAGAAAAAACACCATAAAGAAAAAAACTGGTAAATTGGACTTTGTCAAAATTAAAAACTTTTGCTCTTGGAAAGACCCAAGTTAAGAGTGTGAAAAGACAAACCACAGACTGAGAAAAAAATATTTGCAAAGCATATATTTGATAAAGCATTTGCGTTAAGAATATATAAAGAATTCTCTGCTGGGCACAGTGGCTATGCTTGTAACCCCATTGCTTTGTGAGTTGCCTTTTTGATTTCTTTTTCAGCTATTTCATAATTGGTGTCTGAAATTGCTACTGATTTCTGTATGTCAATTTTGTATCTGCAACTTTACTAAATGTGTTCGATCAGTTCCAACGGTTTTCTGGTGGGGTCTTCTGTTTTTTCTAGATATAAGATTATGTTGTCTGGAAGGAAGGATATTTTGACTTCCTTTTTTCCAGTTTAAAAGACTTTTGTTTCATTTTCTTCCCTGATGGCTCTGGCTAGGACTTCCAGTACTGTGTTGAATAGAAGTGGTGAGAGTGGGCATCCTTGTCTTGTTCTAATTCTTAGTGGAAGGGCATTTAATTTTTCCCCACTTAGTATAATGTTAGCTATGAGTTTGTCATATATGGGCTTTATTATTTTAAGTTGTGGTCCTTCTATGCCTACTTTGTTGAGAGTTTCTTTTTTTTATCATGAAGGGGAGTTGAATTTTGTCAAATGTTTTTTCTGTGTCTATTGAGATGATCACATGGTTTCTGTCCTTTATTCTGTTGATGTGATGTATCATGTTTATTGATTTGTGTATGTTGAACCATACTTACATCACTGGAATAATTCTCACTTGCTCATGGTGTATTTTCTTTTTGATGTGCCGTTGGATTTGGCTTGCCAGTATTTTGCTGAGGATTTTTGCATCTAAGTTCATCAGGGATATCAGCCAGTGGTTTTCTTTTTTTGTTGTGTCCTTGTCTGGTTGGGGTATCAGGGTAATGATAGCCTCATAGAATGAGTTAGGGAGAATTTGCTCCTCTTTAATTTTTTTGAATAGTTTGAGGAGATGCCATTGTCTATCAAATTCAAACAGAAAATAAAGCCTTTAAATGAAAGAGGCCCATACGTGACAAAAAGGATCCCTGACACCCAAATCGCCAAGATCTCAAACAGACTCTCTGAAACTGGAAACTGAGATTTAGGCTTCCTCGACCACTTAGTAGCAGGGAAAACTGTTTCAGAACTATAGGTCATCTACACTCTTACCACTTCTATTCAACATAGAACTGGAAGTCCTAGCCAGAGCAATCAGACAAGAGAAATAAATAAAGGGCATCAAAATCAGTAAAGAGGGAGTCAAATTGTCACTGTTTGTTGAGGATATGATCGTATATCTGGAAAACCCTAAAGACTCCTCCAAAAAAGCTTCTGGAACTGATACACGAATTCAGCAAACTTTCAGGATACAAAATTAATGTACAAAAATCAGTAGTTCTGCTATGCACCAACAGCAACCAAGCTGAGAATCAAATCAAGAACTCAACTCCGGGAGCCAAGATGGCCGAATAGGAACAGCTCTGGTCCACAGCTCCCAGCGTGAGCGACGCAGAAGATGGGTGATTTCTGCATTTCCATCTGAGGTACCGGGTTCATCTCACTAGGGAGTGCCAGACAGTGGGTGCAGGACGTTGGGTGAAGCATGCCGTGCACGAGCCAAAGCAGAGTGAGGCATTGCCTCACTCAGGAAGTGCAAGGGGTCAGGGAGTTCTGTTTCCTAGTCAAAGAAAGCGGTGACAGACGGCACCTGGATAATCGGGTCACTCCCACCCTAATACTGTACTTTTCTGACGGGCTTAAAAAATGGCACACCAGGAGATTCTATCCTGCATTTGGCTCACGGGTTCTATGCCCACGGAGTCTCACTGATTGCTAGCACAGCAGTCTGAGATTAAACTGCAAGGCGGCAGCGAGGCTGTGGGAGGGGCACCCGCCATTGCCCAGGCTTGATTAGGTAAACAAAGCAGCCAGGAAGCTCAAACTGGGTGGAGCCCACCACAGCTCAAGGAGGCCTGCCTGCCTCTGTAGGCTCCACCTCTAGGGGCAGGACACAGACAAACAAAAAGACAGCAGTAATCTCTGCAGACTTAAATGTCCCCGTCTGACAGCTTTGAAGAGAGTAGTGGTTCTCCCAGCACGCAGCTGGAGATCTGAGAACGGACAGACTGCCTCCTCAAGTGGGTCCCTGACCCCCGAGCAGCCTAACAGGGAGGCATCCCCCAGTAGCAGCAGACTGACACCTCACAAGGCCAGGTACTCCTCTGAGACAAAACTTCCAGAGGAATGATAAGGCAGCAGCAGTTGCGGTTCACAAAAATCCGCTGTTCTGCAGCCACCACTGCTGACATCCAGGCAAACAGAGTCTGGAGTGGACCTCTAGCAAACTCCAACAGACCTGCAGCTGAGGGTCCTGTCTGTTAGAAGGAAAACTAACAAACAGAAAGGACATCTACACCAAAAACCCATCTGTACATCACCATCATCAAAGACGAAAAGTAGATAAAACCACAAAGATGGGGAAAAAACAGAGCAGAAAAACTGGAAACTCCAAAAAGCAGAGCACCTCTCCTCCTCCAAAGGAATGCAGTTCCTCACCAGAAATGGAACAAAGCTGGACGGAGAATGACTTTGACGAGTTGAGAGATGAAGGCTTCAGATGATCAAAGTACTCTGAGCTACAGGAGGAAATTCAAGCCAAAGGCAAAGAAGTTAAAAACTTTGAAAAAGAATTAGATGAATGTATAACTAGAATAACCAATACAGAGAAGTGCTTAAAGGAGCTGATGGAGATGAAAGCCAAGGCTTGAGAACTATGTGAAGAATGCAGAAGCCTCAGGAGCTGATGCGATCAACTGGAAGAAAGGGTATCAGCGATGGAAGATGAAATGAATGAAATGAAGCGAGAAGGGAAGTCTAGAGAAAAAAGAACAATCTGATCTTTGACAAACCTGAAAAAAACAAGAAATGGGGAAAGGATTCCCTATTTAATAGATGGTGCTGGGAAAACTGGCTAGCCGTATGTAGAAAGCTGAAACTGGATCCCTTCCTTACACCTTATACAAAAATTAATTCAAGATGGATTAAAGACTTCAATGTTAGACATAAAACTGTAAAAACCCAAGAAGAAAACCTAGGCAACACCATTCAGGACATAGGCATGGGCAAGGACTTCATGTCTAAAACACCAAAAGCAATGGCAACAAAAGCCAAAATTAATGAATGGGATCTAATTAAACTCAAGAGCTTCTGCACAGCAAAAGAAACCACCATCAGAGTGAACAGGCAACCTACAGAATGGGAGAAAATTTCCACAACCTACTCATCTGACAAAGGGCTAATATCCAGAATCTACAATGAACTCAAACAAATTTACAGGAGAAAAACAAACAACCCCATCAAAAAGTGGGCAAAGGACATGAACAGACACTTCTCAAAAGAAGACATTTATGCAGCCAAAAAACACATGCAAAAATGCTCATTATCACTGGCCATCAGAGAAATGCAAATCAAAACCACAATGAGATACCATCTCACACCAGTTAGAATGGCCATCATTAAAAAGTCAGGAAACAACAGGTGCTGGAGAGGATGTGGAGAAATAGGAACACTTTGACACTGTTGGTGGGACTGTAAACTAGTTCAACCATTGTGGAAGTCAGTGTGGCGATTCCTCAGGGATCTAGAACTAGAAATACCATTTGACCCAGCCATCCCATTACTGGGTATATACCCAAAGGACTATAAATCGTGCTGCTATAAAGACACATGCACACATATGTTTATTGCGGCACTATTCACAATGGCAAAAACTTGGATCCAACCCAAATGTCCAACAAGGATAGACTGGATTAAGAAAATGTGGCACATATACACCATGGAATACTATGCAGCCATAAAAAATGATGAGTTCATGTCCTTTCTAGGGACATGGATGAAACTGGAAATCATCATTCTCAGTAAACTATCGCAAGGACAGAAACCAAACACCGCATGTTCACACTCATAGGTGGGAATTGAACAATGAGAACACATGGACACAGGAAGGGGAACCTCACACTCCGGGGGCTGTTGTGGGGTGGGGGGAGGGGGGAAGGGATAGCATTAGGAGATACACCTAATGCTAAATGATGAGTTAATGGGTGCAGCACACCAACATGGCACATGGATACATATGTAACAAACCTGCACATTGTGCACACGTACCCTAGAACTTAAAGCACAATGAAAAAAAAAAGAACTCAACTCCTTTTACAATAGCTGAAAAAATAAAACAAAATGAAATAAAATACTTGGACTATACATAACCAAGGAGGTGAAAGACCTTTACAAGGAAAACTACAAAACACTGCTGAAAGAAATCGTAGATGACACCAACAAATGGAGACACATCCCATGCTCATGGATGGGTAGAATCAATATTGTGAAAATGACCACACTGCCAAAAGCAATCTACAAATTCAATGCAATTTCCATCAAAATACCAGCATCATTCTTTACAGAACTAGAAAAGACAATCCTAAGATTCATATGGAAACAAAAAAGAGCCCGCATAGCCAAAGCAAGACTAAGCAAAAAGAACAAATCTGGAGTCACCACGTTGCTGGTCTTCAAACCATACTACAATGCCATAGTCACCAAAACAGCACGGTACTGGTATAGAAATAGGCACACAGACCAATGGATCAGAATGTAGAAGCCAGAAATAAAGCCGCACACTTACACCCAACTAATCTTCGACAAAGCAAACAAAAACATAAAGTGGGGAAAGGACACCCTATTCAACAAAGGGTGCTGAGATAATTGACAAGCCACATGTAGAAGAATGAAACTGGATCCTCATCTCTCACCTTATGCAAAAATCAAGTCAAGATGGATCAAGGACTTAAATCTAAGACCTGAAACTATGAAAATTCTAGAAGATAACATCGGAAAAACCCTTCTAGACATTGGCTTAGGCAAAGACTTCATGACCAAGAACTCAAAAGCAAATGCAACAAAAACAATGATAAATAGGTGGGACTTAATTAAACTAAAAAGTTTCTGCACAGCAAAAGGAATGGACAGCAGCATAAACAGGCAAGTCACAGAGTGGGAAAAAGTCTTCACAATCTATACATTCGAAAGAGGACTAATATCCAGACTCTACAAGGAACTGAAACAAATTAGCAAGAAAAAGACAAACAATCCCATGAAAAAATGGGCAAAGGACATGAATAGACAATTCTCAAAGAAGATATACAAATGGCCAGCAAACATATGAAAAATGCTCACCATCACTAATGATCAGGGAAATGCAAATCAAAACCACAATGTGATACCACCTTACTCCCGCAAGAATGGCCATAATCAAAAAATAATAGATGTTGGCGGGGATGCGGTGAAAACGAAACACTCTTACACTGCTGGTGGGAATGTAAGCGAGTACAAAGCACTAGTGCGCAACTAGTACAAACCGTGGAAAAGAGAAGTGTGGAGATTCCTTAAAGAACTGAAAGTAGAAGTACCATTTGATCCAGCAATCCCACTACTAGGTATCTACCCAGAGGAAAAGAAGTCATTATACGAAAAAGATGCTTGCACTTGCATGTTTATAGCAGCAAATTTTGCAATTGCAAAAATATGGAACCAGCCCAAATGCCCATCAATCAGTGAGTGGATAAAAAAATTGTGCTGTGTATATATACCATGGAATACCACTCAGCTGTAAAAAGGAATGACATAGTGGCATTTGCAGCAATCTGGATGGAATCGGAGACCATTACTCTAAGTGAAGTAACTCAGGAATGGAAAACCAAACATTGTATGTTGTCGCTCATAAATGGTTGCTAAGCTATGAGGATGCAAAGGCATAAGAATGATACGGTGGACTGTGGGGACTTGGGGGAAAGGGTTGGGAGGGGGTGAGGGATAAAAGACCACAAATTGGGTACAGTGTATACTGCTTAGGTGATGGGTGCACCAAAATCTCACAAGTCACCACTAAAGAACTTAGGTAACCAAACACCACCTTTTCCTGAAAACCGTATGGAAATAAAATGAAAGTGAACTATAGGACGTCTAATAATGGGCCATTTAAATGGCCCACAAGTATCCTTTTCTGGGGCAAATGCTGGGCCATTGATTTTCCATGGCTCTCCCACTAAATGGCCTCTCTAGTTTCCCCAACCTTTGTCAATGGAGCCGATAGCTCCATATAATAGAGACTTGGCCATCTTTGGTGCCACCCTCCAGGGTCATATGGCCATATACAGCCCTGGTGGTCCATTGGTTCTCTCGTAATACTCAACACTTTCTGGCCTTACTCCACACAGGTTCTCCGGTCACTTGGATTCCTGGGGATCCTTCCAAATTCAAGCAGAGGATTCTTTTTCACCAAGGTGGATTATAGGCTACAGAAGCAAGGGTATGCAACCCCCTGCCAACCCTCACCATTGAGACCATTATTCTGTGTGATTTTTACCATGGTCATAGCACCCATCAAATTCGCCAGCCTGATGATTTGCACTGATGCCCTGACTGAAAGGACAACAGGATGGGTTAAACTAAAAACGGTTGTGTTGATTATTGGAGCCAAATGGACCCCAGTAATACTTTCCATATGGGTGAAATTTGTCAATCCCCACAAATATATGAATATATTTGGACTCCAAGTCATGGATTCCCAACTCTGATTCCCATTTCCTGAGCACAACCTCCATACTCCATTTCCGTGTCCTTTTTTTTTTTTTTTTTTTTTTTTTTACCCAAATGCAATCCACGAAGAGTTGACACCTGGACCCAAGGCAGGATAATACACTGGGATCCACTGGCCATAGATGGAACAGTGAAATATCCAACATGACTTTTCTATTTTTTCTGGAAAGCAGGCACTACCACTTTCTAAGGCTTTCCACAGTGATGATGGATTTAAAGGTTAGCTAATTACAGGCCCTTCCCAAAAGGAAATAAAAGTGTTGGCCTATAGACCCATGCCTACCGCCATGTAGATCTTGCAGAAAGGAGAGAGAGATGGCTATCACTGGCCTAGCTATGCCTGATATGGCTGATGGCTTGGATCTGGGACACAGTTTCCCCTACTCAATGCCAGGCTACCAAGGCAGTATTGCACCCACAGTGTCATCTCTATCCATAGTGTACAACTAGTCCTCTACAAAACCATTGACTAGGCATATGAACAGCATCCTGACCAGCCATCAGGAAGAATAAAAAATAATGTGGTCCTACACTGGTTGTGCTCCCTGGAGCTACCTTTAGCGTAGTTATGATGATAGACTGTCTGACCTTGACCTGTGCCTCCAAGTCCTGGATTTGGCTCAAGAGTCATACTGGCCCTGGGAGGCCATCGCCACATCCTGGATGATGACTACAGCCCAGCCAACCAAAGTATCTCAAAGGATGACCACAGTCCAAACCACCACCACCACCTTCTAGACTCCTGGGTTATAACCCTCTCCTTCCCCATCCTCCTTATTGTGTGCATAAAACCACACTTTTAAGACCAGCCTCACTAGGGTTTCCATACCCACCCTAGGAGAACAAAGCCCATTTCCACTCAGGCTAAAACTTTGTCCCCGTGTGCCTCCTGAGGCAAGGCTACTGCTTGAGGCTACCTACCCCCTGTGCTAATCTGTGTGTATACATAGCTGAAGTTACATCCCAAAGGCTGGACTTCACACAATGCCAGGTCTGCTTCCTGCCCCCAGGAACAGAACCCCCTCTTATTTGCTGACCCAAAGCTCATGAAACAAGCCCATAAAGCCATCCATAGGAAACGTTATCATTTTAAGGCCTTGGGTTTTCCTCTATGCTGTCCTGGTCCAGATCAAGGGGATGCTGATGTATCAGGTCTGGTCCCAGGCCCATGATTGCAGCTCAGGCACCTACCCAAATGCATGTGTTCCTATTTGTTTGCCTATGCCCACATAGCATAAGCAGACATAATACCCCACATAATAAAGGAAACCCCAGGTAAACTTGAGAGTGGCACGTGCCAGTCTCCTAGATAACTCCCGCCTGCTAAGCTCACTCTTAGAAATCTCACCTGCACATTGCTAACACTGCTCTTCCTCATTCCACTCACTCCTCAGCCGCCCCTGCACTCTGTGGGCTGCCAGAAATTGGTCCATTCCCCCTCCCCCGACACTATTAAAAACTCCTACAGGGGGGCTCCTTGTCCTGTCTATATTTCCAGGTGCTCCACTCCCTCCCCCACGCCTCCCTCTCCCTTCCTCGGGGACGCCCCTCACTTTAACTACCTTTGAGTGACTAATACACCTTTGAAATACTTGAGATAATTGCTGGCTCTGGTGTGGAGTGTGTTGACACTGATACCTTTAAAAGGAGAGGAGCAGCAGACCTGGCAGCTAGCCAGGTCATCGGGCTGTACCACCGTCAATAGGAGAATAAACACGCTGTGATGTACTCGTACAGTGGAATACTACTCAGCAATAAAAACGAACAAACTGTCAATACACACAACAAGGATGAATCTCAAAAAACGTTAAGTTGAGCAAAAGAAGCCTGAAAAAAATGTGCACTGTGGTTCAGTTTCTATAAAGTTGCGGAAGAGGCAAAATTAATCTGCGGTGATAGAAATCAGAAAAGGGGTTGCCGCTGGAGGGAGGGGTGGATACTGACTGACTGCGAAGGAACACAAGGGAACTTTCTGGGGCGATTGAAGTCGTCTCTATTCTGATCTGTGTGACAGTTACCAAAGTGAATGCATTGGACAAAAATCAGCCATCTCTATACTTAACCATTTGGATTTGTGCATTTCTGTGCATGCAATTTATACTCCCAATTTAAAGTGCTGCCAGTATAAGAAAAGGAATAAAACAAAAACAAATTGCTACCCCAACTTTCTTTTTGTTTTATATTGTTTTCCACACTTTTGTTCTCAATCTTTCTGTTTTTTATTTTTTATTTTTTTGATGTAAACATGTTTCTTGGTTCTCATTTTGACAATCCAACCTGAGGGTCTCTTTTAACTGGAGAGTTTAGCAGATTCACAATTACATTTACTATAATTATTTTACATTAAGACTTACACGTGCTGTATTATTTGGCCATATATGAACAACCCATAGCTCAACAGCCTGAGATATATGTGGAAGCTTCAATGAACAGAGCTGGGATGGAACTATATGGGGGATCCTTGTTCCCTGACCAGGGTCAAACTGAACTTGCCAGTTGAGAATTGTCTTATGGACGGAACAGAATAGGACATGCAGCTACTCTTACGCATTTTTGAATAGTAAGAACTCAGAGGGGAGCTTGCCATAATGTAAATTATGTATATGATAGAGATATCCTAATTAGAACAGTGTTGTGCTGGCTCTTGAGATAAATAGGTCAACAGAAAAGAACACAAAGCCCAGAGACAGACCTTTGCATGTAGGGAATTTGATAAGTTTAACGTTTGTTGGCACTGCAAGTCAGTGTTGCAATGATGGACATTTGATAGAAAGTACGTACTTCCAAGCCCCCAAATAAAAAGCCCCACTCCAAAGGTGACCACTCTTAAAAGGTTGATGAGCATCCTTTTAGACCTGTTCTATGCTTTTACGCTAGTGTATTTTTACCCACAGAAATGTATAATTGAGTTTTGCTTTGTCTGACTAAATGATGACAATCCTATATATTGTTCCTCAACATTTTAAAACTCAAGAATAGATGTTTTTTCATGTCATACCTGTAAATCTTCCTTAATCTTTCAACTTACACACGGTAGTTAGTCACAGTGTAGTTTTTAAAAGCGTTCTCTTATTGGTGAGTATTTCTGTTATTTTCAATTTTGGTAACCATTATATACAAGACAGCAACGGCAATTCTTGCACACATCTCCTTGTGCATAGGACTGGGTGGTTCTCTAGGATTAGGGTCGCCAGAGTTAGCAAATAAAAGTACAGGAAACCCAGTTACATTTGAATTTCCCATAAACAATGAATAATTTCTTAGCATTTAGTAAGTGTTTTAGTGTAAGAATGCCTCAAATATTGCATACAGGACACACTTACACTAAAAAAGTGTTTGCTGTGGATCTGAAATTCAAGCTTAACTGGGAGTCCATTATTTTATTTGGTACCAATACGAAGGATGAATACCTATAAGTGAATTTTTGTTGTTGAGTGTATACGCATTTAAAATTTTACAGCTGATTGACAGTCTTTAAAATTGTGTTTTGCCATATTTGATATGAATCTACTTAAAAATGGATTTGCTGAATGTTGGGTAAATAATTGTATCTCTTTGTTGTTTTATGAGTATTTCCCTGATTGTTGGTGGGATCAAAGAATTTTTTTTTTTCGATTCTCCTGCCTCAGCCTCCCGAGTGGTTGGGATTACAGGCACGCACCACCATGCCCGACTAATTTTTGTATTTTTAGTCAAGGCAGGGTTTCACCCTGTTGGCCAGGCTGGTCCCGAACTCCTGACCCCAAGAGATCTGCCCGCCTCAGCCTCCCAAAGTGCTGGGATTACAGGTGTGAGCCACTGTGCCCGGCCTGAAGATTTTGTTTGTTTTTTATTATTATACTTTAAGTTCTGGGGTACATGGGCACAACATGCAGGTTTGTTGGCCATCTGAATTTCTGACTCTGGGGAGTAGGTCCATAAGTTTTGCCCGTTTTCTACCTTTTCTTTACTTTTTTAGAGCAGGCTAGCATGAGCAGTGTGTGGGGTGGTAAAGGGAGGCAGGGCATAGGCCTATGCTGCTGCAGAGAGAAGCAGAGAGAGAGCATGAAGAGAAGGAAGCTTGAATGCGTCACTCAGCCTGAGTATGCCTAGCAAGCACACTGCTCTCAGCTTGGGTCATCCTCTGGTGGTCCCTCTTCAAAAGTGTAAAGCGTTTTGGCCTTGGCTTTTCCCCTTTCCTTGGCCTGCAGAGGCCCTCTCAGGTCTGTCTGTGGACAGAGTAGTGGATTGGATAACTTTTTGAGGAGGTTGGGTGACTTTGTCGTGGGGAGAACAGAGAACAGTTGTGAACAAATACTACAGTGGGGAGCGTTCCAGGGAACAGAGCTCTCCTTCACCTCACAGGCTAAAACCCTCCACATGGCCAGCAGTTGTGTTCAATGGGCCATGTAGAGAGGATTCTATAGCATTTACAGTATCTTAATGAGAGTCTGCAGCCAAAGACTCACCAAGGACAGTTTTAAAGAAATTTGTATGATTCCCACTACTGTGCGTTGCAATGATTTCTTTTTTTTTTTTTTTTTTTTTTTTTTTTTTTTTTTTTTTTTTTTTTTTTTTTTTTTTTTTTTTTTTTTTTTTTTTTTTTTTTTTTTTTTTTTTTTTTTTTTTTTTTTTTTTTTTTTTTTTTCTTTTCTTTCTTTTTCTTTTTTTTTGAGACGGAATCTCTCTCTGTCACCAGGCTGGAGTGCAGCAGCACGATCTCAGCTCAGTGCAACCTCTGCCTCCCAGGTTCAAGCAATCCTCCTGCCTCAGCCTCCCGAGTAGCTGGGACTACAGGCACACGCTACCACGCCCAGCCAATTTTTGTATTTTTAGTAGAGACGGGGTTTCACCACGTTGGCCAGGATGGTCTCGATCTCCTGACCTCGTGATCCGCGTGCCTCGGCCTCCCAAAGTGCTGGGATTACAGGCGAGAGCCACCGCACCCTGCTCATTGCAATGATTTCCAATGCATATCTCTTGTTTGTGTTGTCTGCATTTTTCCAGGCTTCTTTAAATATAAAAAGCCCTTATGGAAGCAAAACCATGTGAATAATTTGATCGATAATGACAAGATGTTTGATGAAATTTAAAGTACATTTGCAAACAAGAAGAAGAAGAGGAAGAAGATGAAGGAGGAGGAGGAGGAGGAGTCGGCGGCGAGGGTGAAGAAGAAAAGAAAGCCTGCTAGAAAGTTTGGTTTAGAGGGAAACATCTCCAGGTTGATAAGTGGTATGTGAGTCGGGGCCCAATCAGGAGACAGAAACCATGCAGGTTGTTTGGACAGAGCACAGTGAACACAAAACATGGCTAAGTGGTAGAAGGGGGTTACCTCCTAAAAGGCACAAAAGAGAACTTTAAGGGGTCCAGGAGTAGCAGTTGCAAAAGAGCAGCTACTACCTCTAGGATGAGGGATAGCAGGCAGTAAAGGAGTAGGAGAGTTCACTGTTCCTCCCGAGCTGAGAATCAGACCTCTTTGAAGAGGACGTAGCTGCCAAAAGAACTTGCAGCCTGCCAGTGGTGTCGAAACTTACCAGAGAGTGTGGGCCTTTGCTGGTCTGTAGAAGAGACCACCAAGGCAGGAAGGTGGTGGGTGGTGGTGGTGCATGGGAAGGCTGGAGCTGCTCAGAGGCAACTGATAGTGGGGAAATCATGGTCTGGAGGTGCAGCTGGAGCTTTGCCTGCACTGGTCTCTGACCTCCTTCAGTGGATATCATCAAACGGGAGACTGCTACTAGCAGGAGGGACGAATTTTCCTGCTGGGATTTGTAGGGTCACCCCCAGTGCTCTCTATGGCCAGAGCGTAACATTCTGTTAGTTGGCATAGGAGAAAGACTCACAAGGATCACCTCTAGTGTGACAAAGCAGGGCAAAGAAGGAGTAACTTGGACCTGACAGACAATACGTTGATAAATGTCACAATCGGTATCCAAAACCAACAACATATTTAGCCCCAAATGAACGGAGTCCTTCCCGTTAAGTGTGGGAACAAGGACAACAAAAAAGTTTCACATCACCGCTGTTAGCTAACAGGGTACCACGGTCCTAGTCAATGTGATGAGAAAAGGGAAAATGAATACTGTATTAATAATATGCGGAGACTGTGATTGCCTACCTAGAAGACGCGCGAGAATCCACTGAAAAAGCATTCTAATTAAGGAGAGGGGATATTAAGATGGCCGTATACCCCAAAGTATACAAAACCAGTAGGCTTCCTATATGTCAGAAATAAGTAATTAGAAGACATAATGGGAAATACACAATTCACAGCAGCAATAAAACTAAAAAGACTGCCATGGACAAACTTAAGAATTATGCAAAAGCTACATAAAGCAAACTAAAAGGTGACTGAAGTACTCTGATTAAAAAGCAGAATCAACGGAAGAACATGAAGAACATGCTATATTTTGTGGCTGAGGAGCCTCCATCTTCTCATGTTAATGAGATGTTAATTATTCTCATAGTAAACTATACGTCCTAAGAAATTCTAGTTAAAATTCAAGCCAGGGAATTTTCTTTAACTTGAAAACTTTGATTTTGAAGTTCTTATAGATGACAATATTTTCCAAAATATTTTGAAGAAATTTTGTAAAAGAAGAATAGTGAGGGGGGAATTAGTTCTACTCACACAACAACAATTTCTAAATCTTTATAGCAGAATTAGCAACAACAGAATTTAGATCAATGGAAGAAATTTGAAGTGCAAGCGTGGACATTATATGGAAATCTAGTACGTGTTATTGCGAAGTATAACAATTGCTATATAAAAGTCGACCGCAATCCCAGCACTTTGGGAGGCCGATGAGATGAGGGCGGGCCTGAAGTCAGGAGTTCAAGACCAACGTGGCCAACATGGCAAAACCCCGTCTCTACTAAAAGTACAAATATTAGCTGGGCGTGGTGGCGGGCGCCTGTAATCCCAGCTACTCAGGAGGCTGAGGCAGGAGAAGCTTGCACCCAGGAGGCGGAGGTTGCAGTGAGCCGAGATCGCACCACTGCACTCCAGCCTGGGGGACAAGAGCGAGAATCCGTCTCAATAACAGCAATAACAACAACAACAACAACAACGTCGACCGTTTGGTTATGTGTGAGGAGGCTATACTGGTTACTGTCTAGAAAGGTTAGGATGAAAGAAAGGAATGCTAAGTTGTACCACGATACAATAAGAGAATGCACTTGCTAGGGTGGAGGAATCTTCTTGCTATTTATTTGCAGGCTTCCTAGGGGCTGACCTCAAGGCAGGAGTCGGTTTAAGGTCCCCGAATCTCAGATGAGAGGTGAAATGGGAGAGAGCGCTCTGTAGAGAAAGGATGAGGCGCAGTGACGTGAGAGTAAGAGAGGTAAGAAGAGGATGTCATTAAGGGAATGGTGGTTTGCAAAGTTAGATTACAATTAACAATAACTGTCCAGACTGTGTAGCAGAGAAATAATACACAAGAGAACTGATGTTGTGCACCCAGATCCACTGATCATAAAGAAAACGAAACACATCTTCAGTTCTCCATGGAGGTCACTTGTTTCCCAGGTCCTTCCTCCACATCTAGATGACCACACAGGGTGCAAGCAATGTAGATGCGATGTACACTATAATAATGAAACGAACGCAAAGGAAAACTCACTAAGTGCTTACTCTAGGCCAGGCACTGAGCAAAGCAACTTCAGGTAGATGATCTGAAGAGGAAGCTGCAGAGGCAGCCACTGGACAGAAATGCCTACGCTCTTAGGGAGTCTTCTCCACAGGAGAGAAGGAGGGATACGAAGATAATCCAGAATGATCGGATTCATCACAGCAACAGATAACAGTTATTAAGCGCTTACACTGGGCCTGGTCTCTTTTAGGCTTATGGTCTCTTTCAAGCCTCACATGAGCAGCCCCACCTCTGGGAGCAGCGCCCCCGCATCCCTCAGGCTGTAGCCTGCGGTACTGTTTTCTGCCAGAAGAGGCACTGCGGGGCGGCGCCCCCCAGTTCCCACAGCTCCGGGAAGACCCGGGCGGCGGAGGCTTAGCCCCCTCCCCTCCCGCTTCCTCCTCCTCCTCCTCCTCCTCTTCCTCCTCCACCTCCTCCTCCTCCCGGTCTGAGGGCGGCGGTCTCCGACTCAAGACCCTGGGGCTCCGGGTCTTCTCAGCAGCCGCCGCAGCAGCCGCGGCGACGTCACTGTCCTCGCGGCCTGGCACACAGCGCTCCGGCCGCCGAATGCCCGTGGACGCGCATCTCTTCTCAGAGTTCCTGCTTCCTGGGCCAGCCAAAGCCGCAGGTGAGAACGTCCGCGGTAGAGGTGACACCCAGGGCCTGCGGGTCTCAGAGGCCCGGTGGCCTCCTCCTCTCCTCCTTGCCCAAGAAACCCCCACGGGGGCGCCTGCAGCGGGGACACCAAGTGCTCCCCGGAGCCCTGGGAGCACTTCTTCTGAGGCATGGAGCCCCTGCTCAGGTGCTTCTGAAAGTTCCTTTGTGGACCCCAGAAACCCCTAGGCAACTGTCTGCCCCGCCCCGCGCCCCCGCAGCCCCCCGCCCCCGCAGTACCCCTCGGGCCCCCGACATCCCTGATGCGCATGCCCAGGGGCCCTGTGAGCTAGAAAGTAGCTGAGCTGGTGCAGTACCTGCTGGTTAAGAACCGGAAGACGGTGGCGATCAAAAGGGCAGACATGCTGAAGTATGTCATCAAAAGGTACAGGAGCTTCCTCCCTGAGATTTTCAAGACAGCCTCTGACCTCCCCGAGTTAGTCTTTGGGTTCTATCTGAAGGAACTTGATCCAGCAGAGCACTCCTATGTCTTGATCAGAAAAATCGATCCTGCCCTGGTTTGGGGCCTGACAGGCGACCAGGGCACACCAAAGACCCGGCTCCTGATGATTACTCTGGACTCGATCTTCATGCAGGCCAGCTGTGTCCCCGAGGAGGTGGTCTGGGAGGTGTTGAGGGTGTTGGAGGCACATTTCGTCTAAAAAGCATTTCGTCTCTGGGGAGTCCATGAAGCTCATCACCAAAGCTAGTGTGCAGCAGGAGTATCTGGTGCACAAATAGGTGTCCCACAGCAATCCCACGTCTAGGTGTTCTTGTGGGGGCTCTCAAAGGAAACAAGACAGATGGAAGTCCCGGAGTTTGTGGCCAAAGTGAATGACACCCACCCCAGTTCCTTTCCGTGGCAGTAAATGAGGCATTGAGAGAAGAGGAGGAGATACCCGGTGCCCGAGATGGCAGCTGCCGTTGGTGATGTGACAAGTGCCAGTGTTAGTGCCAGTTCCAGTTCCAGGGCCTATGCCATGGCTGAAGCAAGCATCAGCACCAGCACCAATGCAAGTGCCAGTTGCCAGTGCCAGGGCTAGAGCCATGGCTGGAGCAAGTATCAGTACCTGGGACAGTGCCAGTGTGGTTGCAATCTCAGGCTAGTGTCAGGGACTCCTCCTGCCAGCAGTGAAGGCTGAGGCTGAGTCTTCACTTTGTTTTGCTGTGGGTAGTCAAAAGGGCCCCACAGCAGTGGGTGCTGGGGTCCTGACTTTTCAAGAGTCGAGGGGTAGAGTGGGGTTAGGGAGAACCTGCCGCCCATGGTATCTGTGTTCCAGTTCTATTTGTCTTTCTCAGTGATTTAGCTTTCAGTTGGCATACTGCAAAGTTTTGTTTGCCTTAATTAACTTTTTTTTTGTAATGATGATCAATTTACAGGAAATAAACCGGTTAAAACTACATGATGACAGAGTTATATCAGAGTTGAAACAAACGCCATACCTAAGCATTTTTTCAAAATCCTTTGTTCCATAGACACTTGACTGAGTACTTAAGTTGAACATCCAGGTCTATGAATGACGTTGGTCAAATGTTTTATTGTTCTCTGTTTCGGTTTTAGCAGGAGAGATTTGCTGTTTCATAAAAGAAATTGGGAGAGTATATCATTTTATGCCTGTAACTTATTATAGCGTTGGAATAAGCTGTTCTTTGGAAGTTTGAGAGACTTTACCAGTACAATCATTCCCCGCCCCCACCGGCCTCCAAATATAAAAAGATAAAATAAAAAGCCGGTCAGTGTCTGTTGCACAAAATTACAACCGCTCTCTGCTTGTATTTGCCTAGTTCTCCAGAATGTAGGGAAAAATAAAAATTCAATGAATTAGACACCTTGCTCATCGACTCATTTATTCAACATACATTTACTGACTACCTACTATATGTGAGGCACTGTGCCGGGCGCTGGAGATACAGGAATGCACCAGATTCAGCCTCTGCCCCACATCTGAGAGTCTAGATGGGGCTGTCATGTAAGTAAATCAGCCAGATGTGGCAGTTTGATGTATTAATTGCCGGGATGAGGATAAGGACCAGGTGGTATGGGAGCCTGGAGGAGAGACACTTAACCCTGGGTGGTGGACATCTGGGAACAAGGAGGGCTTCCTTGTAGTGAGATGCCATCTGAGATCTGAAGCACTGAAGGAGTAGTAAGTGCAGTGTGTCCCCGAGGCAGGGTATTGTGGGCATCGGGAGCATTCCATGTTCTTCAGTGGAACTGGAAGGTTAGAATTTGGGGAGACTGGGGAGAGATGATCTGGGGGTGGGGACCTGTACAGGAGCCAGGATCCTCAGTTGGTGGACTTCACAGCTGAGAGATTAAAAAAAGAATGATAATAAAGTAAACGTGTAGTGGAAAGTGACTCTTTGGAAAGCAGCTGCTCTTGGCTCTTGGATGAGCCAGAGAAAAGACTCCGCCTGTGGCATGCCTAGAAGCTGTCCTGGACTCCTGTCCCTGTGCAGTTTCTACAGTGCACACAGCAGGTGCTTTACGTCCAGCATCCGTAAGGAGTGATGGGCAAGGGGGTAAGTGTTGCACTCACCGGAGCTGATTCCCAGAAGCTACTGAGCAGATGTTCGCCCCTGAAGCCTGGGAGAGACAGAGCTCAGTGGGTTATATGACTACAGTTAGTTGTTGTTGTTGTTGTTGTTTTAAGAAACAAAGGCCTAGATGTTAGAATGGATAAGTTATCCTGTTTATACAGAGGGAAAACTGTTTGTAGGGGTGAGAGATAAGTCTAGACTAGCCTGGAGCGAAGCCAGGAAGAGCCTTGATGGCTCAAACCCGATTTGGCTGGCCCAGGAAGCTATGGAGGTTTCCTGAGCAGGGAAGGATCTGATGAAGGCCAAACCCTACCAAAATTACAGTGGCCAGCACCAGCGTGGTTTTCAAAGGACCAGTATTCTCCATGCCTTAGAATGGACCTGGTGGGTATAGTGATCGTAATAACTAGCCTAAAATTATCTTCAGTTCTTAGAGATTGACATGCATGTTTTACATCCCTGCCCGTTGGCCTTGCAAAGCCTTTTTGTGCCCTTCGTCACAAACACCGTGGGATCCTGGCACCAGTTCTCTCAGGACCTACCCTAGGATATGTAGGATCCAGAGAACATTACACTGTAACCCCTCACTCGCATTCCTCTGCTGGCGTCAAGGAAAGGCTGGAGGTGGTGGTGGTGGTGGGGTGGCGCAGTGGAGTTGGGGCTATCATAATATGAAAGCATGCAATCTGAGGTGAATGGGGAAAGGGTTTTGGAAGGGCTCTGTCTTAGTTTGGGGTGGGGATAGTAGGAGCTGATTATGTGTACCTCAATCTGAGGCCTTTCCTCAAAATCCTGAGCCGCCTGCTCTCCATTTGAAGCCAATAAACATTGTCAGTTATGAAGGGTGTATGCATTTGGGCAGGGAGAGATGATATTTTTTCTGCATTGTTACACTGAATTGCCCTCCTCAAGGCCATAGCAAGATACCTGTGGAAAAAGCATTGTCTATAAGTCACAGTCCTAACAGGTACTTAGGAAGAAGAAATGCTGTCCCATGACTGTAACCACGTACATGAGTCCAGATACAAGTGTATGTCTTAAGCTCCTCTCCATCTCCAACAGTCAACCCTATCCCACCTAAATAGCTTTCTCAAGAGGTGTAAAAAGATATTGACCCATAAAACCACCAAACACTTCCAGATTTATTTCAGTCTTAATGAGAGAGAAGCAAGAGAATGTGCCAGCAGGGAGGATGGGTCAGCCTCCTGTGGGAGTGGGTCCTCGAGAGTGTTGCTCTCCCCTGGGCATGCTGAGACACTAGAGCTGCCCAGCCTGCAAAGCTGAGGACCCCACTCTGGGAGCACCCATGGGACTCAGCTCCTCATTCAGAAAGTAAACAGATCAATGTAATTTGACGTGGGCCTCTATGACGTCCTCCCACCCATTACTGTGTGTCTGAAAGGCCCGCCGTCTCTCCATTGACCTTGGTGATTGCTTGTGTTGCAATTTCTAACAGGTTAAAGGAACAAGTATGCTCCAACCCCCTTTGTAGAATTCTCCTGCTGGTACTGTGTTGCAGCACATATCAAGGTCACCTCAGGAAGGCAAAAGAAAGAAAAAATGAAGCCCTCCTCTTACGAAAACGAACAATGCGTAGGTGGAGACGAGGCCGTCTGTTGGAAGGGCTCTCTGTCTTGCGGTGGGGTAGGTGGGCCCGGGAGCTCTTTGTCAGTATCGGGGTTAACGCCTTTTCTGAGATCCACAGATTCTTCCCCCACATGACCCTCCCGCCTCCGCATATAAACACTGCCCAGTTTTCCTCCAATATGAAGACCCTGCGCATTGCTGGGGGAAGAGAGATGTTATTCTGTCCTCAATCCTGCATGTAAGTGCCTCACCAGGGTCAGAGCTGCCAGCTGTGGAAAACTCACCATTGATTGGCCACAGCCCATTGCCACCAGGACCCAGGAGCAAGCAGCGCTGCCTCGAGGAGGAGGGCGGACAGCCTAACAGGGCTAAGGAAGATGCTAGCTCTCTCCCTCCACAGCCCCACCACCACCAAAGCTGACCACCCTCACTTCACCCGACATGTTGAAAGTTACATCAAATGCCACAAAGCAAAAACAGTCAAGCGTGCCAGCATTTATTTCAGGCCTGGTGACTGGGACACTGGGGCGAGCAGGGGCATGGAGCCGCAGAAGGGGCTTGGTCACCGTTCACGCCTGTGTCTGTGGCTCCGGTGGTCTCAGATTCCGAGTGTCCGGTATCCTCCCCTAGGGAGGAAAGCAGAGTGACAAGTGGACCCTCGGGAGCCCTGGGGATTTCTGGCTTGGCCTGAGGTTCTCTTGGTGGAACAGGAAGGGGAGGCGGATGGGCTTGGTGGTGAGCAGTGAGAGAGGCGGAGGCTGGCTCCGAAGGAGCTCTCGCCTGAAGCACTTGGTGAAACATGCCAGGGCCCTCTGGAACCGGCTCCTCCAAGACCCTCGCAGAAGAGCAGGTTCCCTGGGCAAGCCTGTGCCACCGGATGGGTCCTCCGTGGCGTCAGACACAGCAACCACTTCCTCAGGGTCTTTTTGCGGCCCTTTCACATTCTGAAAGACAGACTAAATAGCTGGATCCTAATGGTCCCTCCCACCCCTGGCTTCCTTCACCCCATCCAGCAACCGTTGTGTGCATCTCTGGCCCTCTTCCAGGGGCTGGGGATGCAGCAGTGACCTGCACAGACCAAAGCCCAGCCTCCTAGGGGACATTCCAGGACAATGGAGGGAAGCCAGACTCACCAGGTCAGCAGGTGGAAGGAAGGGAGTGAAGATCATGCTTCCAGGAGTGTGTGATGTGCCGGTAGGGACCGACAGGACTTCGTTGAAGACACCGGCGAAGCTCGTCACTCTGCCGGGTGCAAAGAGGCCGAGGGCCTGCCCCCTGCAGGCCCCATTCAGCCCCTCTGCCCCTACCCCATCGTCCCTCCCTCCTGCAGCGTCGTGCCCCAGCATCGGATACATTTCTGGTATGTCACATTCCGTCTCTTCCTGTGTTTCTTACTCCCACTCCTCCAATCTTTCTTTCCTTTGTTTCTTCCTCCTGGCCCTCCCAGCAGGCTCGAGTCACGTTTCTGCTTGCTGAGCAGAAACAGCCCCGAGGGTCCTCCTCGAGAGATCATGATGTGTAGAGGCCTTCTACAGGTAGCTCATTTTATTTGGCCATGAATGGTTCATTGCATGCCAAGGTCACACATGGTCCTAGTTTGCCATGAGTGGGACCATTCCGGTTTTAAAACTTAAAGGCCCCTGTCCCGGGAAAGCTCTCAGTCCCAGGGAAACTGGAACTACCTCATTCATGTGGACACTATTGTCACATTACTGTGCACTGTCTTTCTCACATTTAACAGTTGAACCCTATAGATGAAATTGTTAAGAGTGATCCTGATACATAAGACGTAGACATTTATGAGTAATCGATGTGTATTGAAGGCTCTGTATATCTTCATAGTGTGGAGGTAAATGCAGCATTATGTGTTTGCCCCTGAATACGTATCCACTAAAAGCCTATGACTGGACCGCAGCCATCACATCTGCTCTTGGGGTGTCACACCAGAGTTCTAGATGGACCCAGAATTGCAGAGAGACAAGGTCAGGGGAAGGAGCTGGGAAAGAGGTTAACAAGACCACAGATGCTGCAGATGGGATTCATACGAAGATGTCCTTCCCACCAGCCAGGCCATCGCTGGCTTTGTAAGGTAATGAGATTAGCAACATTAGACGTGTTGAAACAGCCTGAGCGGTCACTTGTACCGTATGCTGCAGAGAAGAGGGTTCAAATGGTTTCAGACAGCCCTGTGATTCATGGGATTCGTGTGCAAATCGGAGGTAAAGAGCCCTTAGCTTTCATGTAAATACGTAATTCCCTCTGATGCGTACAAAAATTCTCCCCAAAATCTTGTGAATTTCCAGGCAAGTGTTGTGAAATCCTTAGGAACTCCTCCAAGAAGTGAGCAGGTCTCATTGTCTGTCCTATCTCCCTTTTCTCTCCTTGAATCTACTCCAGTTAGGTTTTCTCCTACACCACTCCACCGAAACTTAGGAGTTAATTGAACATGAACCAATGAACAAGTGAAAGTAATGTTTCTTATAGTTGTATATGACTAGCTATGTGATTAAAATGACCAAACCGGCAAGTTGTGTTTAAATGCTTAATAAAAGCTAGATTTAAATTGTTAACTTAAAAAATGAATGGAAATGAAGACCCAAATAACTACGCTGTCATCTCCCAGCACGACTTTCATTCTCATATAAAGAAACTCATTTTCTAAGAAGGAGGGTTGCTCCAAACTGCTGGAAATTCCCAGGAAGAAAGGCCCAGGTTTTATGGAGCTTCCACCTGTTTCCTTGTAGACGCAGCCAACTGCCACCAGGTGGCAGAACAAGATGAGAAAACTGTGCCCCACGGAGTCCCTGAGCCCCTTCTGCTGCAGTTTTTGAGTGCGTTTTCTCAGGGGCCGGAATCAGTCCTGGGGAACCATCCCAAGGTTCCGCCCTCTTAAGCTATTCCAGGGTGCACCCAGGGCCTGCCTGGTCCAGGGTTTCTGACGTCTATGATGACGCTTAAGGCAGTGACATGGATCAGCAGGGCCTCTGGGCTAGGAGACCCAATTCACCTCCTCATTAGTAACCCTGGGATGTGGTAGTAGGTGGCTTCAGGCAGGATGAGGGGCGAGTTGTATCTGTCAGTATGTCAGGGTAGTGACATCTGTGATTCTGCAGGGACATTTGGATGGCAGGGAATCAGAAACGCCAGAAAGTGAGGGTCCGCAACGCAAAACCTTGCCAACTGCTGTGGACTGAATTGCGTTCCCCCACCCTGCAATTCATATATTGAAGCCCTGACCCCTAACGGGACTGTATCTGGAGCTAGAGCCTTTAGGAGGCAATTAAGGTTAAATGAGGTCATAAGAGTGGAGCCCTGCTCCGACAGGATTAGTGTCCTCATGAGAAGAGACGCCACAGAGCTCATTGTATCTGTCAGTATCTCGAGGTAGTGACAACTGTGCTTCTGCAGGGACATTTGGGCAGCAGGGATGTCTCTTCTTCTCTGCACTGCATGCACCCAGGAAAGGCCGTGTGACGTCTTAGCAAGAAGGAGGCAAACCATGAGGAGAGCCTTCAGCAGAAACCAAATCGGCCAGCACCTTGATCTTGGACTTCCCAGCTGGCAGAACTGTGAGAAAATAAATGTCTGTTGTTTAAGTCACCCAGCCTGTGGTATTTTGTTATGGCAGCCCGAGCGGACTAATACACCAACCTAGCGATTTTTCAAAGAAATGAGTCCCAGGCTGGCCCAGGAGGCCAGGCTGCTCAGTCCCCGAAGCCTGATGGCAGGTGAGGTGGACAACCCTGTTGTCCCGCCCGGTAACATTTCCCTTTTTTTTCTGAATCTCCTTTGAGAGGATAAGCTGCCTCTGTGCAACTGCCTTGAATGGACCCAGAGTTCTGCAAAGAGTCAGGGAGGGGCTGTGAGTGATGGTGATAAGACCCGCCCCGCACCACCTTGTGGATGGATGGGATTTATATCGAGAAAGGCTACGATGTGGGCCCCCAGCTTTATACCATGTCTCCCTCAGCTGAGATTAAACAAGTGTGTAGGGATTCAAGAAAAAGTTGATTTTTTAATTTGGAGTGGGTGTTACAGGGAGTAGGGGTCAACTGGATTTTGCCAGCCCTGAGATTGAACTGGATAAATTACAGGTAAATTATATGTGTGAAAGCACTGGGTACATGAGAGGATCTCCATACAATTTTGTTGACTTGCAAGCAAGTTTCGCAGAAGCTCCTGCAAGAGGTGAAGTGATTCTGATTATTACAAATAATAACAGTTCCTTTTTATTAAAGACCTAGTAAGTACAGGTATATCACCTGTTTACAATACTGTCTTATTTATGCAAATCATCCTTGTGTACGAAAACAGTACAGACAAAACAGTAGTCTCCCTTGTCCACCCCTCTCCGTCACCAGCCCCCTCAGCAACGGTTTAATGTGTTTCCTCAAAAATTCCTCAATCGATGCATTTACATACACATACATGCACTAATAGAAACATATGCTTGTCTTTTATGGGGCCACAAGATACATACTGGCTCAGGATGCACGTATTGTGTGGCGCTTGATTTTTGCATTTTACAGCAAGTCTGGGTGAACTTCTCCTGTCACTTCATGGAGAACTATCTCATCATTTTTAACTTCTGCGTAGTGTGCTAAGTGATATGCCATAATTCTTTAACTACTTCCATACACAAGGACCTTCACATTGTTTTCCTCAACTTTTAAAGTTCTCAAAAGTTTTTCCAATATCTTTGTTTGCAGAGGATGTGTCGCTCTAGAAGAGATACACAGAGACAGAATTTTGGCACAAAACCCTACAAATATTTCAACACTGAGTAACCATTGATAAATGGATCTGAAAAGAGGTGGCAGCAATTTATTCTCTCAGGAGCAGTGTAGGATAGTGCTCATTGTCCTTCACCGTCGCTCTTGATGTTATTCATCCCTTTAAATATTTGCTAATCTGGTGGTTGATATATGAAAGGTTTTGAGACAAAGCCTTCCTTACAGAATCTGTGGAGGTCCAGGGCTGGTCATGCCTGCAAGCCCATACTCAGATGTCGCCTCCAGTGGGCTGGTTGGGGAGAGGCCGAGAAAGGCACAACAGAGTACAACAGAGAGTGACAGGAGGAAGTTTCGGGGTCCATGAGAAGGCTCAGACAGGGCACCCACTCAGCCTTGGGGATGTTAATGGAGTCAGTGGAGGTGTCCCAGAGGATTAGATGCCTGAAATGCGTGAGGAAAGAAATTAGACAGGGAAAGGGAGAGGAAGAACAGCACTTGAAGCACAGAGAACAGGCCACTGAGGTGATTTTGGAAACTGCAAATAAGCAGACCCAGTTTCTATTCTGTGCACTAGTAGCAGTCAAGGTTGGCTACCACGAAACAGTGCTGGATTAGAAACGTGTGTCCCAGTGGAGACCCTGAGTTCCTCTGCTGCAGTTCTCTAGAATGAGGGTGCTCAATCAGGGGCTAGCCTGAGTTCCAAGGTCCAGCCCTTGAGGATCTTCTGGGTTGCATCCAGGCCCTGGCCTAGAGTTTCTGAAGTCTGTCATGGGACATAAGATAGTGATACATATATATAGTCTCCTAAGGACCTAGCCTGGGAGACTCTAGTCAGCTGCCCACCCATTCTGTAGCTCTGGGATATGAAAAGAAGCAATTTTAGGCAGGGTGAGATGCCAATGGTGTCATGCAGTATCTTAGGGGTAGTGAGGGTATCCTTAGAGGATACTGAAAATACTTGCATTGGGGCTCATGGGAGACATAATAGCCCCCAGGGCAGCAGTGCCATCAGGGGACTTGCAACTAGGCAGCTGGCTGACACAGCAGGTAGCTGGGAATGTAGCAGTCCCCTAAGCCACAGGGTCACTAAATGTGTGAGAAGAACAAGAATTTGGAGATCATTTAGCCAAAGATTTCAGTATGTCAATAGGGCAATGGAAGCTCAGAAAGGTATAGCAACTTGCTCAGCACAGAGAGAAAATGTATCACTATGGTGAGACAGTGAAGTGAGGACACTGTGACTAACACTGACAGATGAAACCTGTCTTCCCCTGAACCTGAGAGGTTCTAGAAATCAAGAGCCTGTGCAAATGGGTCATCACAGCAAACAGCTTGAGGAGGTTCATGGCAGCCAGGTCCCAATCAGCAGCAGTGCTGTGCCTCTGAGGATATAATGTGTGAGGCTGTGTTGGTGTGTGAATCAGCCTCTGGCGGGTGGTGAACAGGGGGCTCCGGGCTGGCATTCGCTCCCTCTCTCTCTCTGTCTCTCTCTCTCTCTCTCTCTCTGTGTGTGTGTGTGTGTGTGTGTGTGAGTGTGTGTTCTAGAGGTGAGGTCCCCTTGTCACCAAGCCCTGCTCTATTAAATCCTCTATGACCACTTGGGTTTCGACTGCTGTTTTCCAAGTTACGGCCCCCCGTAACCCACTGGATTGGTTGGAGGGTGGTATCGTTGCAGACAAGGGTCCTCCCTCCGAGCCCAAGGGAAGGAAGGAGGGAACAAGGTGGCCTCAAATCTTGTCCCCTGGGCCTGAGCCTCTTAAGCTGCAGTGGCAGCTTCATCCATATCTGTGTCCCACACAGTCTCATATCCCTTGCCCTACCTACATTCAGCCAGCCCAGATTCATTTCTGGACTGGAGAAAAGGCCTCAGCACCTCCAGGAAGACAGCTCTCAGTCCAGACATTGAAAACATCTGGTTCCTGCTGAGCGGGAGGCTCTGGGCTCCAAGCTAGAGGAAATAAAAGGAATGCTTCTCACCCTTATCCCAGATCAGAGAGTCCAGGCACAGCAAAGCTCTAGTGGACTCATGCTCATTGATTCGTTTTCTTCAATAAAGGTTGATTGGTGCCATGCTGTAGGTAAAGCCCTGTGGCCAGGTACTGGCTGTTCCAGGACTAACAAGGCAGAGCTCATGCTCCAGAGATGAGAACCTGGGTGAGGACACTCATGCAACTTAACCTGCCAGAGGGGGCAGTCTAGCATGAGAAATGCTATGGTAGAGAAGAGTACACAGTATGTTTGTGTGTTAGTCCAATATTTCATCATATAGATAGGGAAATGGAAGCCCAGAAAGGTATAGCAACTTCCTCAAGGTAACACAGAGAGAAAATGTATCACTATGGTGAGACAGTCAAGTGAGGAGACTGTGATTGAGACTGGCATAGTGGAGGGGAGACATGTCACCAAGGGAAGAAGGATGTGTTCTTTTTGAAGGTAGGAACATCAGCGATCAAAAGGACAAGCGACAGGCTGAGTAAGGAAATGCTGGCTCCAGAGGAGAGCCATAACGCAAAGGCCCTGAGGCAGGGCAGAATTAACAGTTATTTTCAGGGGGTACTGAAGGCAAATTTTAGCCATGCTGTGGAGAAAGACGAGGCTGTAGGAGAGGAACAGAGTTGAGATGTCCAGATGGAAAGTCCGAGGGATGAGAGACAATGTCCTGGGTAGAAAGGGGCTCTCACAGAATCATCTCATTTGGATCTGGATGGTATAGAAGGAAGTCTCCATTGCTGGTGCAGGATGAGTCCCGGGCTCCCGTCCCTGTGCAGTTTTCTACAGTGCATACACTGGGCCTTCTAAACACACCAACTCTAAAGCGCAATGGTGAGGTCAGAGTGATGCCCACCCAAGCTGTTTCCTAGAAGCCAGTGATCGGATACCATCCTGTGTGGCCGGGGAAGCTGGCAAACAGTGCATAATGAGGACATTGATGTGGGTTCATCTAGAATAAAACCAGGATGACATAAAGAAGGGCTGCGTTTCTAGTAGGGGTCAAATGAGTGCAAAGAGGCAGAATTGTGGGGTTAAGATATTGGAATCAGGCCTCGGTGAGAGGCGAAGGCAGAGAGAGAGAGAAAGTGAGGAGAGGGAGAGGAAGGGGGTGACGGAGGGAGGGAGGGAGGAAGGGATGGATGGGGGCAGGGAGGAAGAGAGGAATCTAGGGAGGGAGGAAGGAGAGCATTTGGTCCTTTGCATAAGGGATATGGCCTATGAGCTGCAGCCTGCTGGGGCTGCCTCCCTCACAGCAGAATTTTTGGAAAAGTATCCACTGTGATGGGCCTCTCTTCCTGGAGAACAGACGCCTTTGTCCTACTTGCTAGGAAGATATTTTTCCTGCACTGTTTTTGGGTTTTGGTTTCTGTTTTTTGGCACTGGAATGACCCGGATCACCCGGGAGCTCCCAAGAGGAGGATGCAGGGTCCCAGGTCAACTATATTACTACTCATGGCTGCCACTTACTGAGGGCCTAATACATATCAGACACTCTGTCGTGTGGATTACGTAAGCTGACACTTATCTTTCCAACCGTCCTGCAAGTTCAATGTCAGTCAAATTTTACAGAGGTGTAATCTGGGGCCGGAGACTTCAAGATACCTGTCCAAGGTCACACAGATATTTATTGACAAAGCTGGGACTTGACCCCAGATCTGACTAAAACGTGGGTGCACCATGCACCACCCTGGCACCTGAGAACTCCTCCCAGCCTTAATGGAGCCTTCTGTGTCTTGCACCCAGTCCCTAGCCCCCAGATATTCCTGCTGTCTTAATTGTTATTGATTGCTGCATAAAAAACTATCCCAAGCATACCAAGTTAACATGATAAGCAGTTTTTCTCTGAGAGTTCTGTAGATCAGGGATCCGGGTATGGCTTAACTGCATCCTCTACTTCCCAGTCTCTCACAAGGCTGCCAGCCCAGGGACAACAGTCTCATCTGTAGGCCTGACTGGGGAAGGATCGACTTCCAAGCTCACTCATGCGGCTGTTGGCAGGATCCAGTTCCTCATCTGTGGGCTCAACTGGGGAAAGATAGACTTCCAAGCTCACTCATGTGATTGTTGGCAGGCTCTAGCGGGTCGCTGGCCTGAGGGCCTCAGTTCCTCTATGGCTGTTGGCCAGAGACTTTCATCAGCTCCTCACCCGCTGGCCTTCTCCATCTGGGCAAACACGCATGCAAGAAGAGCCTGAGGGAGAGAATGAATGCCAGCAGGTCAGAAGTCACAGTCTTGTTATAGCCTAAGCATGGCAATGACACGCCATCACCTTTGCCAAATTTTGTTGGTTAGAAGCAAGTCACTAGGTCCAGCCCACCCTCAAGGGGAGGGAATGCCATAGGAGCATGGGTGCCAGGGAGGGGGATCCTTGGAAGCCATTCTGGAAGGCTGCCCACCACACCTGCTCCTGCACCCACCTCAGTATAGTGAGCCCCTTTGGGTATCAACCACCTTGACGGAGCAAATGGTTGATGGGCTACCTTGGACTGTGCTATGTGGCCTGCATCTCTCTGATCCCACCTCTCTTCCAGCAGGCCCAGGACTCCAGTCTGCCTGGCCTTGCCTTCCTCCCCAGACCAACCAGCTACTCCCAGCCACTGAGCCCATGAGATGTCACAGCAGCTGAAAATGGACCTGCTCCCAGTGACTGAAGCACACACCCATCACTCGGGTGGGACTGGGACCCAGGATGGTGCTCCAGGCCTCTCCTGGTAAAACAGAGGTGAAGGGCTCAGCTCTCCCACTGAGACAGGGCCCACCTCAGGAGAACACGGGTATAGGTGGGAGAGGGCCGGGTCCAGAGTTATCTGTGAAAGCTGCAGAGATGTTCTTGCTTTTACCCTCTGGGTTGGGATTCTGGGTAGAATCCCCCCATGTTCTCCAGCAGGCATCACAGAAACATCTCTAAGGCAACGTGGGGGCACCCATGCCAGAGAAGGAGCTGTTCTGAAGCTGCGTGGAGACCCAGAAGTGTTCAGACGCCTAAGATGGGGGACCTACTCTAGGGAGGAGAGGAGTGAGTATAGATTGGGGATGGTTTGTGTGTCTCCAAAATGTATTTAACTCAAAAGCAGAGAGAGATGTGAAGCACATATGGCAAAGCATTTTTAAGTAGGGATGGTGGCTGCTGTATTCTTCTCTCTGTTTTTCTGTAGGTTTGAAATATGTCAGTAGTACAATACTCTAAAAGTAGAAAACAGAAGAGAAGGAGGGGGCTCTCAGGACCCCTGCACTCCACATTTCCCAGGTGTGTCTCAGAGCCAAATGCGTCAAGCTGGGGCGGTGGCATTGTGAACTTGTGAGTTTCCTAGGAACCCAGTGGTTCCATTAGGCTGTGGGGATCGGGACTGCAGGTGGCTGGACTCCCATGGCAGAACCTTAGCCAGGAGCAGAGCCATCCCCGAGAAGCCTCGGCTTTTTCCAGTTCTGGGAAGCATCCACCAGACTCAGCTCTTCCCACTGCTGCTATTTTCTTGCAATATATATCAGGGGCAGCTTACAAAGAGACACGGTGTCATAATACGAGATAAACAACCTGAAGTGATGGATGTGACGCCATGTGCTGGAGGGGCTCTCTCCAAGGTTGAGGTGGGGGTTGTTGTGGTCAGATTATAACTTAATGCCTCTGAAGCCTTTCCTGTGGATTCTGCGACATCTTCTCTCCTTCTGACCTCGCCTCCCTGTCCCTCAACCTACAGCCCTCCTCCCCGGCCCAAGGGCTATCACTCAGTCAGTGCCCATCAGCCACCCTATATGAAGTGTTTGAAACCAGTAGCATGTTTACTGTCCATCAACCATTGTGCTATTGCAAAAGTGACTGGGGGACATGCAGTACTGCTCCAAGGTACAAGGACAGCAACCCATTTGGCTAGGTACCCCGTGCCTGACTCTCTCCACAACGACCCCCTTCCCTGCCACCTTCGCCGAAAGAGGCAAACCATAAAATCACAGGAGGTGGATATTCATGTGGAGAGGGACATCAAATATCATAACACCAAAAGAACCAAGTGTGCCAGTATGTATTTCAGGCCCACTGGGGTGAGCAGGGGCATGGAGCAGCCGAAGGGGCTTGGTCACCGTTCACGGCTCTGTGTCTGCGGCCCCCGTGGTCTCAGTTTCCGAGTGTCCGGTATCCTCCCGTAGGGAGGAAAACAGAGTGACAATTGGGCCCTTGGGAGCCCTGGGGATTCTGGCCTGATCTGAGGTTCTCTTGGTGGGCTTGGCGGTGAGCAGTGAGAGAGGCAGAGGCTCTCACCTGAAGCACTTGGTGAAACATGCCAGGGCTCCCTGGAACCAGCTCCTCCAACACCCTCTCAGAAGAGGAGGTTCCCTGGGCAAGCTTGGTCCTCTATGGTGTTGGCAAAATAAACCAAGGGCATAGTGTCTTCAGCTGAGCCAGTCCTGTTCAGAAAAACAGGGAAAAATCATTCTAGCCAGCACTAACATTGCTTCCTTCATTCGTCGGGTGTTCGCTGGGGGCCTGTTATGTGTACACCAGGATCAGTTGCAGGTACTGGGGATACAGCAATGAACTCTAGAGCTCTAGATCCCGGCTCTCCTGGGGCTGACTATCTGCCACGCTGGAGGGAAATCAGGCTCACCAGGTCCTCAAGAGTTTGCTCTTCCTTGGGAAGGCTAAAAACTGGAGCTGCCCACCTTGCAAAGTTGAGGGCACCAGTCTAGGGGATGCGGCTTTCTCCATGCAGTCAGATCAGGACTCAGCAGCAGCAGGAACGCCAGTGAAGTTCATGTTTTCTGAGAAGCGCGACGTACATGTGGTGTCTGAAAGGACTTATTGTCAGAGGCCGGCAGGACTCTTCATTGTGCTGGGCCTCTGGCTCAGGGCCTGTCCCCCTCGTGAAAATCCATCCCCGTGTCCCTGGCCTGGATCTTCACCCTCCCCTCCTGTAGATGAGTACGCTCTTTTCAAGCAGTTGATACATTCTCGAAAACTCCCTCAAGTGCTGAGATGCCTCATTGACTAGTATCATCGCTTCCCTTTCCTCTCTCCCGACTCTCCCTTGAACCCACTCTAATCAGCTTCCAGCCCCACAACGCGACTCTCATGTAGATGATTAAATGATGAATTGAAAGTGATGGTTGCTGCTTTTCACGTTACTCTACTTATATAAGCCTAAAGACTTAAGGAAAGATCTATTTGTGCATTGTTATCTTTAAGGTTTACTGAAATTCAAACCGGGGTACTTGCCAATTACATTTTCCCCCCACCAGCCCCATCTTCATGTCAAGAAACTCAGTGAGTAGACAACCCTGAAACTACCCCTAAATTCCCAGTGAGCAGAACCCCAGGGTTGCTGGGGATCCACAATCAAACTCCAGGTTTCTCTTCTGTGCATTAGTGGAAGTCAACGTAGGGCACTTGAGGGAAGCATGGATGTAGAAAACTGTGTCTCACGGAGCCCTGAGATTTTTACCTGTAATTTTTGAGTCAGGCTGCTCAGCCAAGGCTCAGGCTCAGCCTACGGGAGCCTTCCAAGGTCCTGGCCTTGAGGACGCCCGAGGGTTTGTCAAGGGCTTGACAGAGCCCTTTTAGGACCCTGTGATGGGCCTTGAGACTGTGGCATCTGAGCCCCCAGGGCTCTGGTCTAGGAAGCATCAGTTTTCCCACCCTACTTCTAGTTATGATTGGTGTCAGGAGGAAGAAAGAATCTGGGGATGCACCATAGGGTAAATGTATTAAAACCGTTTAATCCCTGACAAATGGCACTCCAAATGTGGAGTGCACATTTGGTGCATAGCGTGAATCTGTGCCAACTCACACTACCAGCGTCAGAACCTCAGTATATGATACCCGATTGGTATCATTATAATTTTAAATGTTTGTCAAGTTGCAGTTTGAAAAGTGGAATCTCATTGTTATCTTAACTCCATTATGACTTGTGATGTGGAGCTCCTATTCTTTTCATAGTGGCCATTTGTATTTCTATAAATGGCCTGCTCAGATTGTTTGTCAGCTCTCCTATTGTTGTTTGTTCTCGCATGTGTTTCTTGAACTGTCTCATCAGAGCTCTCTGTATATTGTAAATGTGATTATTTAGTCTGTTATAATTGAAGAAGATGTTTGCTCCCAGTCTCTCACTTGTGTTTGCATTTTATTTCCTGTGTCTTCTTGTATGGACACTTTTCATTTGGGGTGTTCACACGGACTGCTTTATTCAGGCCTCACCACAACCATGCGAGGTTGTTAGTATTTACCTCAGTTTTCTTTTTTTTCGTTGGTTTTATTTACATTTAATAAATGCTTATTGAGTTAGGTGTCAGAGATACTCTGCGCAGTGGGGATAGAATCACCATAGTTCCATGCGCCAAGATCAGACTGAGGGCTGGCGGCACAGTAATGAGCTTACAGAGCCCTTACAGAGCTTTCCACCTGTAAGAGTTTCAGGCACACTCTTAAACTTCTTTTTTTTCCCTTCATGATTTAAAAATGTATTACTTGCACAAATTGTACATATTTATGGGGTACCGTGTGATGTTTCAACCCCTGTATACATTGTATAATCTTCAAGTCAGGGTAATTACCATATTCATCACTTTAAACATTTATCATCTCTTTGCAGTGTTAACATTTAAAATCTTCTAGATTTAAAATCTTGAAATATACACTACATTGGTATTTTCTATACTCGCTCTACTGTGTAATAGAACACCAGAACTCGTTCTTTATGTCTAACCGTAACTTTTTACTTTTTTACCAACCTCTCCCGTTGCCCCACACCCCCTTCCCTCCCCAGCTTCTGGTAACCACTACTCTAGTTTCTGCTTCTATGAAATCAACTTTTTAAGATTCCACATCTGAGTGAGGTCATGTGGTGTTTGTCTTTCTGTGCCTGGCTTATTTCACTTAACATAATGTCCTCCAGGCTCACCCATGTTGCCTCAAATGACAGGATTTCATTTTGTTTTATGGCTGGATAGTATTCCATTGTATACACAAGCCACATTTTTCTTTATCCATTCATCTGTAGATGGGCATTTAGGTTGATTCCGTATCTTGGCTATTGTGAATATTGCTGCAATGAACACGGGAGTGCAGATGTCTCGTCAACGTGATGATTTCCTTTTCTTTCGCTATATACCCAGTAACGAGATTGCTGAATCACACGGCAGTTCTATTTTTAATTTTTTGAGGAATCTTCATACTGTTTTCCATAATGACAGTAGTAATTTCCATTCCCACCAACAGTGCATAAGTGTTCCTCTTTCTCAACATCCTCTCCAGCATTTGTTACTTTTTGTCTTTTTGATAATAGCCATTCTAACTGGGGCAAAGTGATATCACATTGCGGTTTAGATTTGTATTTCACTGATGATTGGCGATGTTGACTGTTTTCATATATCCGTTGGCCATTTGCACATCTTCTTTTGAGAAAAGTCTATTCAGGCATTTTTCCCAATTTTTAATTGAATTATTATGAATTTTGCTATTGTTTGGGCTCCTTATATATTCTGGATATTAATCCCTTGTCAGACGCAGAGTTTGAAAATACTATTTCTCTCATTCTATAAGCTGCCTCTTTACTCTACTGCTTGTTTCTTTTGCTGTGCAGATGCTTTATAGTCTGATATAATCCTATTGGTCTATTTGTGCTTTTGTTGCCTATGCTTTCGAGGCCTTACTGAAAAAAAAAAAAATCGTTGCCCAGTTCAATTTCGTGAAACGTCTCCTCTATGTTTTCTTCTAGAAGTTTCACAGTTTCAGGTCTGACATTGCAGTCTTTAAGCCATTTTGATTTGACTTGTGTATATGGTGAGAGATAGGGGTCTGGTTTCATTCTTCTGATTGTGAACTTACAGTTTGTCCAGCACCATTTATTGGGGAGACTGTCCTATCCTCCATGTATGTTCTTGGCTCCTTTGTACAAAATCAGTTGGCTGTTAATGCTTGGATTTATATCTGGCTTCCCTATGATGTTTTATTGGTCTACGTATCTGATTTTATGTCAGTGCCCTGTTGTATTGGCTGCTTTTGTATATTTCGAGGTCAGGTAGTGTGTTCTCTCCAGCTTTGTTCTCCCTGCTTGTGATTGGTTCGGCTATCAGCATCTTTTGTGGCTCCATACAAATCTAGGATTTTTTTTTTTCTATCCAGACTGTCATTGGTATTTTGACAGGGATGTCAAACGTCGAACATGGAGATCACTTTGGTTAATATGGACATTGTAACAATATTAATTCGTCCACGAATGTGGGATCTCTTTCCATTTATTTTTGTCCTCTTCAATTTCTTTTATCAGTGTTCTACAGTTTTCACTGTAGAGATCTTTCATCTCCTTGCTTAAGTTTATCGCTAGGATTTTAGTTTTTATTTTTTTGTAGCTATTGTAAATGAAATTACTTTCTTGATTTCTTTTTCAGACAGTTTGCTATTGGCAAACAGACATGCTACTGATTCCTGTATGCTGATTTTATATTCTGCAACTTTACCAAATTCACTTATTACTTCTAATAGTTACTTGGTGGAGTCTTTAGGGTTTTCTCTATATAAGACCATGTCATCTGCAAACAGGGACAATTTGACTTCCTCCTTTCAGGTTGGATGCTGATATGGTTTGGCTGTGTCCCCACCCAAATCTCATCTTGAATTGTTGCCCCCATAATTGCCAGGTGTTGTGGGAGGGACCTGGTGGGAGATAATAAAACCTTGGGGGTGGTTTCCCCCATACTGTTCTCGCGGTAGTGAATAAGTCTCGCGAGATCTGTTGGTTTTATAAGGTGTTTCCCCGTTTTTTTGGCTCTCATTTTCTCTCTTGCCTGCCCACACGTAAGATGTGCCTTTTGCCTTCCATCATGATTGCGAGGACTCCCTAGCCACGTGCAACTGTGAGTCCATTAAGCCTCTTTTTAAAAAATAAATTACCCACTCTCGTGTATGTCTTTATCAGCAGTGTGAGAACAGACTAATACAGGCGCTCTTTATTTCTTTCTCTTGCCTAATTGCTCCAGCTAGAACTTCCAGTAATAAGTTGAATTTAAGCAGTGAAAGTGAGCATTCTTTTCTTGTTACAAGTCTTAGAGAAAAAGCTTCCAACTTTCTCCTATTCAGTATGATATTAGCTTTGGGTTTATCATATGTGGCCTTTATTTTGTTGAGATATGTTTTTTACCTCTTTGCCCACTTTGCTGGGAGTTTCTATCACGAAGGGATGTTGACATTTTTTGAATGCTTCTCAGCATCTATTGAAATGAGCATATGGATTTTGTCCTCTGTTCTGTTGATGTGAGACATCACTTTTATTACATTGCACATATATCGAACCAACCTTGCATCCCTGGGATGAGTCCCACTTGATCATGATGCATGATGTTTTTAATGTGTTGCTAGTGTTTGGTTGAGGGTTTTCGCATCCATGCTTATTAGGGATATTGGTCTTTAGCTTTCTTGTTTTGTCGTGTCCTCGTCTGGCTTTGGAATTACGGTAATGCTGGCCTTGTCAAATGTGTTCGAAAGTATTCCCTCCTCTTCATTTATTTGTTTGTTTGTTTGTTTTTTAAGCCTTTGAGAAGAATTGGTACCAGTTCTTTACATGTTTGGTAGAATTCACCAGCAAATCCATCAGGTCCTGGACTTTTCTTTGATGGGAGAGTGTTTACTCCTGCTTCAATGTCATTATTCCTTATTGTTTCTGTTCAGGTTTTCTATTTCTTTGTGATGCAATGTTGGTAGCTTGTATGTGTTCAGGAACTTACCTGTTTCTTCTAGATTTTGAATTTCTTGGCAGATGGTTGTTGATGACAGTCTCTTGTCATCATCTCCACCGCTGTTGTGCCAGTTGTAATGTTTCCTTTTTTTATCTCTGTTTTTATTTGAGTCTTCTCTCTGTTTTCCTTAGTTAGTCTAGCTAAAGATTTGTCAATTTCTTTATCTTTTAAAAAGCTAACTCTTTGTTTTTTGATTTTTGCTTTTAAAAAATCTCTACTTTGTTTATTTCTGCCCTGATCTTTGTTATTTCTTTTCTTCTGCTAACTTTGGGTTTTTTTGTTCTTCTTCTAGTTCCTTGGGGCATAACATTAGGTTGTTTATTTGAGATATTTCCACTTCCATTACACAGGCATTTATTGCTATGAACTTTCCTCTTAGAACTGCATTTGCTGTATCCCATAGGATTTGGTATGTTGTGTTTCCATTTTCATTTGGATCAAGGAATCTTTAAATTTCCTTTTTCCTTTTTAATTCCTTCATTGACCCATCCATTGTTCAGGAGCGTGTTGTTTCATTTCCACGACTTTGCCCAGTTTCTAATATTCCTTCTGTTATTGATTATTTCATTGTGGTCAGAAAGTACTCAATGTGATTTTGATTTTTAAAAGTTTGTTAAGACTTGCTTTGTGAACTAACATATAGTCTATTCTGAGGAACGTTTCATGTGCTGTTGAGAAAAAATATGTATTCTGTGGCTTTTGGATGGAATGATCTGTAAATATCTGTTAGGTCCATGGGGTCTAGAGTGCAGTTTAATGCCGACATTAATTTTCTGTTTGGTTAATTTTCTGTTTGGATGATCCGTCCACTGCTGAAAGTGGGGTATTAAAGTCCCTCACTATTATTGTATCATGGTCAATCTCTCCTTTTAGGTCTTTTAATATTTGCTTTACGTATTTGGATGCCCTGGTGTTGGGTGCATATATTTATAACCATTATAAATATATATATATTTACAACCATTATAAATATATATATTTACAACAATTATAAATATATATATTTACTATATATATTTACAAAATATATATATTTACAATGGTTAAAATAGATGTATTTAACAATTAAATATATATTACTATATATTACAGTTGTTAAAATATATATATTTTGTAATATATATCACTATGTATACAATTGTTACAAAAACATATACATATATATATATATATACACACACATATATTTACAGTTGTTATATCCTTTTGCTTTATTGACCTGTTTAACATCATATAATGGCCTTCTTTGTCTTTCTCTTTTTATGGTTCTTGACATAAAGTCTATTTTATCTGATCTAAATAGAGGTACTCCCACTCTGTTTTGGGTTCCATTTGCATGGAATGTCTGTTTCCCACCCTTTGCTTTCAGTCTGTGTGTGTCTTTGTCGGTGAAGTGAGTTTCTTTTAGACAGTATTTGGTTGGGGCTTGTGTTTTTAGCCACTCTATGTCTTTTAATTGGAGAACTTAGTCCATTTACATTCAAGTTTATCATTGACAGGTAAAAGTTTAACACTACCATTTTGTTACCTGTTTTCTGTTTTTTTGTTTGTTTGTTTGTAGATCTGTTCTTCCTTTGTTTCGCTCTTACCATCTTCTTTTGCTGTTATGTATTTTTCTCTAGTAGTAAATTTTGATTCCTTGCTATTTATATTTTAGTGTCCCTATTATAGGTTTTTGCTTCGTGGTTACCATGATGAGATGTACAAAATATGTCTTCTAATTACAACAGGTTATTTTAAACAGATAGCAGTTTAACTTTAATCACAGGAAAAACGAACAAAAACAAACTCTACTCTTTAACTCATCCCTCCCTCCACACTTTGACTTTTTGATGTTTTAAGTTATATCTTTTTATATTCTTATCTCTTAACCAATTGTTGTAGTTATTACTGTTTTGAACGGTTTTGTCTTTTAGGTTTCATACTTAAGATATATTTGGCAACCCGCGATGACAATATTATAGCATTGTGAATTTGTCTGCTTTCTTACTATTACCCGTGAGTTTCATACCTTCGGATATTTTTTTGTTACATGTTAGTGTTCTTTTCTTTCAGACTGAAGAAACCCCGTTAGCATTTCCTGCAAGACAGGTGTTGTGTTGATGCCTTTTCTCACCTCTTTTCTTTTCTTTCTTTTCTTTTTGCTTCAGGAAGTCTTTTTCTTTCTTTTTTGTTGGAAGGATAGCTTTGCTGAATATGGTACTCTTGACTGACAGTTTTTTCGCCTTCATCACGTTGAATGTATCACTCCTCCCTTTCCTGGCCTGCAGGGTCTCTGGTGAGAAATCCACTGAAAGCTGTATTGGTGATCCATTGAGTGTGATATGTTGTTTTTGTTGTTTTTCTCTTGATGCTTTGAGCATTTTTCTTTGCCTTTGATTTGTTTAAATAATTTGAATATGGTGTGCTTTGGGGAATTTGTCTTTGGGTTGAATTTTATTTGTCACCTCTGAGCTTCCTGTGCCTGAATGCTATGATCTTTCTCCAAATTTGGGAAATTTCAGCCATTATTTTTCTAAATATGCTTTCTAGACCTTGTATTTTTTTTTGTCTTCTTCAGCAATTTCTATTACGCAGAGCCTAATTTTCTTGATGATGTCTTATAATTCTTAAAGGGCTTCTTCCCTCTTTTAAAATGCTTTTGTCTTTTTCCTCCTCTATATACGTTCTGTCTTGGAGCTTACAGATTCTTTCCTCTGTTTGGTCAACTCTGCTGTTAAACTTTTCTAATGAGGTTTTCAGTTCAGTCACTGTATTCTCTATTTTAGGACTTCTGTTTTTTTTTTTTTTTAATTGTTTTTATTTCTTTGTCAAATTTTTTGTTTTGTTCCTGGAGTGTTATTCAAATTTTATTTAGTTTGTTATCCATATTGTCATGTAATTCCCCAAACTTCTTTAGGATTATTCTGAATCGTCTGTCAGACATTCCATAGATCTTCAGTTTTTCTGGGTCTGTTACTGGAGTTTGGTTGGTTTCTTTTGGCGTGTCATATTTTGTGAGTTTTCACAATCCTTGTCTCTTTATGTTGATGTCTGTGTGTTTAAGGAGATGCTCACCTCTTCCAGGTTTTGCAGCTGCTCCTTGGTGGTGTTAAACCTTTAGTACTTAATATTGGAACTTAAGTTCCAACCCTGGCCAGCTGTTGCTTTCAGTCTGGAAAAGACTTACTGTGAGCACCAGAACTTAAATGCTCCACTGGAACTATATTGCTGCCCTGCCACTGTTTCTTGGTCTGGGGAAGACTTAAGCGAACACTGGCCCATTATTGCCAACTTTTAGTTCTTTCCAGGTCAAGGGAAGGCTCCACGTGATCACATGGGCTTAGTGGGAAATCTGGGCAGGGATTTGGGTCTTCCTGTGTGTTGCACCCCCAGCAGTGCTATGGTTCTGGCCAGTCTCCTCAGCATTGGCATGCCCACTGATTGTGGCACAGAGCAGCTGCCAAGATCCACGTGAGAGTTGTTGTGATCAGTGCACCCACTTTCTGTTCCCAATTCACCCCAGGTGTTTCAGCTCTCTTCTGGAACTCTGAAGGTACCCGTGGGATAGGGCTGGGGGGGGCTTCCCATGAAGATTCCCAGACTGCTGGGGAGGTCACATGTCCACCTCCAATTCCCTCCTTCCACCTCAGAAATTGTGGGTCCAGAGAAATTCTCTGTGAGTAGCATTATGCTGGTTTGGGGGAGGAGGTGGCACAGTCTAACGTGACTGTTGTTCCTCTTACTGGTTGTGGCTTTTCTCAGTTTTGTCATCCCAGGAAGTTTCCTTGCTTCTCACCCAAGTTCTAGTGAAATCAGGGTGGTATTCTTGTCTTTGATTAATTTGTAGTTGTACTTTTGTGGGAAGAGTGGTACTGTGGGATCATCTGTTCAGCCTTCTTGCTGACGTCACTCCTCCTATTTACCCCAGTGTACAAATGCAGAAAGCGAGGCTAAGAAAAGGTGCAGGGATTTGTCCCTAGATTCTAATCCAAGATCCCAACCTATGCGTGCCTAACTGGAAAGCTATGCAGTGACGTGGGCCCATGGCAGGCTATAGGCCAACATTAAAGCCCCATTCATACTGGCCTCCTCCTAGACACAGAGGGAGCGTGGCATGTAGCAGAACAAGTCCTCTTTTGTCCTCAGAGGTGTGTGCCTACTTCAAAGCCCACAAGACAGGGAATGGCAGAAGAAGGGGCATAATAATGGGCCTGCTGGACAGGACACTGTAGTGAGGGTTGGGAGATCTGGGGGCCAGGACAAGACCCACCACTAACTGTGACTTTGTCTAAGCAACTGGCTCTCTCCTGGCCACTTCTCTGATAACCAGATAACAGTTCTGAGCCACCATTGCAAGTGTCGGAAAGGTGGGTTCTTTGACCCCAGCTGGGATAAAAGGAAAGGGGGTGAGATATACCTCCAGCAATCATTTCAGCACCCCATAGCTCTTATCAATGCAACCTCTCAGGCTTAGCAGCTATTGCTAGTATCATCATGATTTGCATGTAAATGACTGCAGCTGGATGACGATCTGGGGACAAATGGCATCCAAAGCTTATCCCAAAGGGCCTGATCTCAAGGAACCTGATGGATGTTGCCTCTAGGCCTGGTACAACACCAGCTGCTCTGTGGAGGGGGCATCCCAAGTAATCTTCACAACCCCTCTGTGAGATGCTTTCTTTCCCACCCCCACAAAGAGTAATAGCATCGGTCCTTCTCAATCATCCAGGACTGCTGTGAGGAGTAATGAGAAAGCTCCCAACAGCCCTGGAAGATATTAGAAAGTGAGATACAGCTGCTGTGTACCCACAACAACAACAACAACAAAAACAAGAACATGAGGAACATGATGCAAGTCCGACAGATCACTCATCCAGGCAATTGCAGAAAACATACCAGAGCTGTGTATTATGAGACAAATGGTCATCAATATTGCTACTAATCATCAAATGCCCACTGATGATACTATTCCCAGTGGAGTTACAAATGCCACCCAAAGAATCCATAGCTCCTGTCCTCTCAGTAGATTTGGGAAGTCACTGTTACCGGGGACCAGGTTTTGCCTGGCATGCCCCCACACGTTTTATCCCATCTAGTTCTCACAGCAAGTGAATAAGACAAGTCTAGCTCCTACCTCTGGGAGGAGGCTGTTCACCCTCCCCTCACAATCCCCAGAGGACATTGATGAATAAGTAAACCAAGGCCAAAGCCTCCTGACCCATGCTCCATGGTGTGTGCCAGTGGTTTATGATGTCTCTGCAATACAGGTCTTGTCCACCCTTAAGTGGCCAATTAGGGCCTGGGACAGCCTGCAAATATTACCCAACATGGTTGAGCACCACCAGTTTTGAGCCTCACCTTTACGCCATACACCAAAACATACATGTGTTATCGTGTATGTAAAAAAACTCCAAACCAAGCCGAAACAAGAACAGGATGTGTATAAATTTCCTGAATGGGGTAGAATTCTGGTTATTTCCTGTGTAATTGCCAAGTATGTTCAACGTAGCTTCTCAGCAACCCATCAGCTACATGAATCTTAGCAGAACCGAAGACTAGACCCGATTTCTTCAGCCTTTCACTGAATTCTCCTCCTCCGCCTGTGATCCCTATCTTGGTCAGTGGTACCCCAGGGCCACAAGTCACTCAAGCCAGAAACCTGGGTGTCATCCTTGGCCCCTCTCTGGACCTTGCCCCAGGCCCACCTCCAACCTAACACAGCACCATTCTATCTATCCTATGAAAAGCATCTCTCAAATAATGCCACTTCCCTCCAAACCCTCTTCCACTAATTTTCCCCACAAACTTTTTTTTTTTTCTTTTTTTTTTTTTGAGACGGAGTTTTGCTCTTGTTGCCCAGGCTGGAGTGCAATGGCACGATCTCGGCTCACCGCAACCTCCGCCTCCCGGGTTCAAGCGATTCTCCTGCCTCAGACCCCCGAGAAGCTGGGATTACAGGCACGCACCACCACGCCCGGCTACTTTTGTATTTTTAGTAGAGATGAGGTTTCTCCATGTTAGTCAGGCTGGTCTCGAACTCCCAACCTCAGGTGATCCGCCCACCTCGGCCTCCCAAAGTGCTGGGATTACAGGCATGAGCCACTGCGCCCGGCCTCCCCACAAACTTTAAAACCCACGAGTGAGTGAGTGCATTTTCTTTGGGCACGATTTCTCCCTATGCCCATCTATTTTCTGTGATTGAGACTAGAGGGTCTAAAGATGGCCAGTGAATGAATAAAATTGACTGGTAGGGTCACAGAAACAAGCAAAGCCCACGTTGACCCTCACTGGCATGATCTCATTACACTTCCTCATGCTGGAGTCCCAGGAAAGCCAAGTCTCTCTTTGTAATCAGTGCAGTGAGGATGGGTCAGCCTTTTATGAGAGTGGTCTTGGAGCGTGTGCTCCCCCTTGGGATGGCTTAAAGGTTGAGCTGCCCACCCGGTGATGCTGAGGGCACCACTCTGGGGGTTCCAGCGAGATGCAGCTTTCCCCCTACAGGAAGTAAAACAGATGAATGTGATTTGATATGACCAATGTGAGGTCCCATCACTCATTAGTATGTGTCTGGAAGGCCCACGGTTAGGCTCCATCTTTTGTAGGAGACCAACAGTCTTCCGACTGTTCTCAGGAGTACTCTGGCGGTCTGTAGAATTACCTCAGGTGACCATGGGGAGCACTGGAGGAGGGGCACGACAGATGCGGCTTTTTCCCCATTAGGTCGCACCATCATTTTACCAGTCGAAACAATTCCCCAGTGGGTGCAGTGTGGGAGGAGATTGGGCACTGTGTGGTGGGAACTGTCTCCAAGCACCCTGTTACCTGGGGACCCTGACCCCATGAATGTTTTAGCTTTGTTGCATGTGGGACTGCAAGTACAGTGTCCTCATCACCAAGAGCGTGGGCTGTAACTCACAGTTCATTAGGACCCCCTAGATTTGTAGTTGGTGACAGTGGCTCTTAGACTGCCTTGCTGTAATGGAAGGGTCCTTGCCTCAGATCAACCAGGGACTGTATCTTGGCTCCCTCTTGTGCTGGCGATGCGACCTCAGAATGGTGATCACACCACTCACCTTGATCCGGATGGTGGAATAATAAAACAAAAACATGTGACGCTCCTGTAACACAGCAGACTGTGTAACATTTCATGGAGCTAAGTACAAATGTTGCTACCTCTGTAAGGCTGCCCAGGATTCACGGGAACATAGCACCAGAGAGACTGAGGACGGGTGGGGCAGAAAAACAAGCTTAATCTCTTGCTCACTCGCACAGTCCAATGGTCTTCTGTTCACCAGAAGTGCTGGGTGATCCTGGAGCGGTGGAATTTCTGACCCCACACCTCCTTCTGAGGCACTGTCCACTTTACTGACCTACCTGAGATATCCCTCAGGCACGGGGATTTTGAGGTGATGTAAACGCGGGTCGTGGGGAGGTGTAAGCAAAGGAGAAGAACTCGTAACTCGCTCAGTCATATTTCAGAAACAAAGGTGTAAAGCTGACGACCCATGCCTTCCCCTATTGCTGACCTGTCTTTCCCCATTCCTGCATGCGATTGCCCTGTATGCTCAAATGGTTCATTATGCAATGGGTAACGGGCCTGCTTTCGAGATGCACGAGCATCTGTTTTGTGTCGCTGTAACAGAATACATGAGACTGCGTGATTTATAAATAAAAAAAATTTATGTAGCTCATGGTTCTGCAGGCTGGAAAGTTGAAGGGCATGGCCCTAGCCTCAGGCGAGGGCTTGTGTGCTGTGTCATAATGTGGTGAGGAAGGTCAAGGGGGAAGTGGGCACATGCAATGAGAGAAAACCTGAGGGGCATCCTGGCTGTATAGCAACCTACTATCTTGGGCACTTTGTCCATTCCTGCGAGCACTAATCCAGTCTCGCCAGAGCAAGAACTCACTCACTACTGTGAGGAGAGCACCAAGACACCTACAAGGACAAAGGTGGAGCCCTCATGACCCAAACGACCGTGCACTAAGCCTCACCTCCCAGCAACACCACCTTGGGGATGAGATTTCAACACGAGTGGAATCTCCTGTGTATACGGGGCTGGCAGAGGAAAGCATCTTCTGCTGTGAGGCTGCAGAGTCCAGTGGCCTGCGCAGTGGGGAAGGCAGGGAAGTCCGCATGGTCCATCCGACCCAAGAGGGCCTGAGGTGGACGATGGCAACTAGAGGTCGAATCAGCAGTGGAGGTGTTCCTTTCAGGAGACGATGGGTAGTGCTGTGTGTGGGAGTCAGTCAGCATCTGGTGGGTAGTGGGCATATGGTTCTGGGCAAAGCAGACTTGGACAATGTTAGGATCAGATTGGAGAGCCTTGGAGAGAGTGTGGTGCTGGGGAGAAGGGCTGCTTGTTGCTGAGTCTGGCTACCTTTAAATCCCCCCTCTGCCACTTGGGTTTCAAGTGTGACTGCCGAGTTGTGCCCTCTCCACCAGATTTCCCCACATCATTTCTTGTTTCAACAAGTATTCGCATCCTAAATACACACACACAAGCACAAGCATGCCCATGCACATGCATGCACAGACTCTCCCTGACACTCCCTTACCAGTGCAATGACTGAGCTCATGGTTATGCCAGCAGCTATGAAGGAACGAACACCCAGCAGGCCCTCAGCCCTAGGGAGTTGGAACGCTGCTCCTCTTTTAGACTAAACATGGGGTTTAGGGCTAAACCCCACGATGTGAAGTCCTAGCCCCTTTTGGAGAAGCAGCAACATGGAGCTGAACTTCCCCCACTGAGTTAGGGCCCAGCTCAGGAGGACAGAGGCATTGTGGGGAGATAGGTGGTACCTGTGCCATCAAAAAAGCTGCAGAGACATGGGATGTAAAGAACTCCATCACTCCATAATGAACAGCTCTGTCTGTTCAGTACCTATGGGTCTCACCGTGGCTGATCCCCAGGAATACAGGAAAAGGGCTGTGGGACTTCCAAATGCTGTTGCCTACCTGAACCTTACCCCATCTGGATTTCATTTGAGCTTAAAGGCCCTGGACCTCTGAAAAACCAGAGGGTGAGTAATTCACCCAGCAGGCCCTATGAAAGCATTTTATTTTCTCCCCTGGCTTTGCACAGGGGACTACATGAGACGGGGGAGGGGGAGAGAGAATTTTGGTGTTCCCGTGTCCTAGTTAGGCTTCTTGATGCTAAAAAGCACATCCAATATCCTCGTCCATTTACTTTGGTGACTCCTGGTGCTGCAGTTTCTAACAGGGCCTCCTCCATGGTTGTTAGTTAACAGGGACAATTATGCTCCAACCGCCCCCTTTTCAGAATTCTCCTGCTGATACTGTGTTGCAACACATACCAAGGTCACCTTAGGAAGGCAAAAGAAAAAAAAATAAAGTCCTCATCTTATGGAAAGGAACAATGCATAGTTGGAGACAAGGCCGTCTGTTGGAAGGGGTCTCTGTCTTGTGGTGGAGTAGGGGGGCTTGGGAGTTCTTTGTCAGTATAGGGGTTAACGCCTTTTCTGAGATCCACAGATTCTTCCTCCACACTCTCGCGTCTGCATATAAACACCGCCCAGTTTTCCTCAGATGTGAAGACTGTGTGCATTGCTGGGGGGAAGAGAGATGTTATTCTGTCCTCATTCCTGCACGTAAGTGCCCCGCCAGGGTCAGAGCTGAGAGCCGTGGAAAACTCACCGTTGACTGGCCACAGCCCGTTGCCACCAGGACCTAGTAACAAGCAGTGTTGCCTCGAGGAGGAGGGCAGACGGCCTAACAGGGTTAAGGAAGATGCTAGCTCTCTCCCTCCACAACCCCACCACCACCAAAGCTGACCACCCCCAGTTCAGCCGACGTGTTGAAAGTTACGTCAAATGCCACAAAGCAAAAACAGTCAAGCGTGCCAGCATTTATTTCAGGCCTGGTGACTGGGACACTGGGGCGAGCAGGGGCATGGAGCAGCAGAGGGGGTTCGGGCGCCGTTCACGCCTGTGTCTGTGGCTCCGGTGGTCTCAGATTCCGAGTGTCCGGTATCCTCCCCTAGGGAGGAAAGCAGAGTGACAAGTGGACCCTCGGGAGCCCTGGGGATTTCTGGCTTGGCCTGAGGTTCTCTTGGTGGAACAGGAAGGGGAGGCGGATGGGCTTGGTGGTGAGCAGTGAGAGAGGCGGAGGCTGGCTCCGAAGGAGCTCTCGCCTGAAGCACTTGCTGAAACACGCCAGGGCCCTCTGGAACCGGCTCCTCCAAGACCCTCGCAGAAGACCAGGTTCCCTGGGCAAGCCTGTGCCACCGGATGGATCCTCCGCGGCGTCAGACACAGCAACTACTTCCTCAGGGTCTTTTTGCGGCCCTTTCACATTCTGAAAGACAGACTAAATAGCTGGATCCTAATGGTCCCTCCCATCCCTGGCTTCCCTTACGCAACTGTTGTGTGCATCTCTGGCCCTCTTCCAGGGGCTGGGGATGCAGCAGTGACCTGCACAGACCAAAGCCCAGCCTCCTAGGGGACATTCCAGGACAGCGGAGAGAAGCCAGACTCACCAGGTCAGCAGGTGGAAGGAAGGGAGTGAAGATCATGCTTCCAGGAGTGTGTGACGTGCCAGTAGGGACCGACAGGACCTCGTTGAAGACACCGGCGAAGCTTGTCACTCTGCCGGGTGCAAAGAGGCCGAGGGCCTGCCCCCTGCACGCCCCATTCAGCCCCTCTGCCCCTGCCCCATCGTCCCTCCCTCCTGCAGCCTCGTGCTCCAGCAGCGGATACATTTCTGGTATGTCACATTCCGTTTGTTTCTGTGTCTCTTACTCCCACTCCTCCAATCTTTCTTTCCTTTGCTTCTTCTTCCTGGCCCTCCCAGCAGGCTCGAGCCACGTTTCTCCTTGCCGAGCAGAAAAAGCAGAGGTCTTCAAGCTGGTGGTGAGTCATCATTTGGTGGGGATGCCACAGACCCGAGTGTCCATGTGGGTTCTCTCCTGCCTTTGATTCACAGGATTATGTACATGGATGCCCTGGGCAGGTGTATGAGTCCAAATGAGTCGTCACAGCAAGGAGAGTGAGCTGGGTAATGGTATCCAGAGTCCAAATCAACAGCAGTTTTCTTTTCTGAGGTTTATGTGAGACTCCACGTCTGTGTAACAGTCAGTATCAGGTGGTTTAGGGCCTGGAGGGCTTGGAAAATGTGAGAGAGAGGGAGAGGTGAAGGGCCTGGGCTGGGGTGAGTTGAAAGTAGAACAGCCGACCAGCCTGGGCAGCATAGGGAGACCCCACCCCCACAGAAAATCTCAAAAGTAGTCTGGCATGGTGGCACACACCTGTAGCCCCACCTACACAGGAGGCTGAGGGGGGAGGATTGCTTGAGCCTGGGAGGCGGAGGCTGCAATGAGCCTTGATGGCACCACTCCACTGCACTCCAGCCTGGGAGACAGAAGGAGACTCTGTCTCAAAAACAAACTGACAAATCAAACAAACAAACAGAAGAAAGTAGAAGAGCAGAGGTGAAAGCTCCTTGTTGCCTAGTCTTGCTATGTCAAAATCAGGCTTTGACATTTGGGTCACAAGCAATGCTGCCAAGTTATGCCCCCTGTTTACTAACCGGGTCTGTGGGGTCTGCACCGCTGACTTCACAGGAGCTCCCTGCAAACAGTACCTTGAAGGGAAAGTGGAAGTAGGTGGCCTCAGAGTCTTTATTTGGCTTTTGAAATAATAGTGCTGCTTAGGAAAGCATCTCTTACATAATCCTGAGGCTACAGAGTTGATCTCTGTGAGCCTATCATGGGCCGTGCCCTGAATGAGGCTCTGCTTCAAGCTCTTCTGTGAGGGAGAAACCGAGAGAGGCACGAATGTAACAGAGAGTGATGGAGGGACGTTTATGGGGCTATGGGAGGACTGAGGAGGCGGGCAGTCACTCAGCCTTGGGAATTGGAAGGGAGTCAGTGAAGAGTTCCCAGACGAGGCGTGCCTGAAAGGAGGGACAAAAGAAATGGGCCAAGAAATAGAGACAAGGGAGAGCATCACAAGTAGAAGCCCAAGACAATACCGTGAGGTTTTGCAACTGAAAAGATGTAGGCCTGGTTTTCTGTTCCAGGGTTTAATAGAAGTCAAAGTCAGTCACGAGGTTCCAGTACAGGCACCTGAAAAGCTGTGCCTCACAGAGACACTGAACCCTGGTTTTTGAGAACCCAAAGTGTATCTTTTTAATAGAATTTTGATAGCAGTCCGTTGATCATTTTTCCAGTGTGATTCAGGCTTCATGTGTCCTACCTAAGATATCGTTGCCTAGCCTCACAACAGAGATTTTCTCTTCTGTGGTTTGTAGGTTTTAATATTTTGCAATTTACACTTAGATCTAGGATTTATTTTGAATTAATGCCCGCATGAAGTGTGAATAATGTCGGGATGAATGGTGAGATATTGAAGTTGTTTGGGTCTTCCATAAAGAGATCTACTTTTTCCAGCACTATTAGTTAATTTTCAGCTAATTTAATTTTCAGCTAATTTAATTTCAGCCTTTGTTAGAAATCAACTTACTATACATATGTAAGTCTATTTCTAGCCCTTCTTCTATTTCATCCAGTGATCCCTATGTGAATTCTTAAGGTCATACCAGGCTGTCATGATTACCATGTCTTTATATTAAGTCAGAGACTTTGGTGATGTAAATCCTTCATGTTTGTTCTTTTCCAAATGGCTTTGGATCTTCTATGTCATTTGCATTTATATATAACTTTTGAGAAACAGTTCTTCACTTTAATTATGATTATGGTGAGGCTATAGATCAATTACTTGAGAATTGACATCTTAACCTGAGTCTTCTGATCAGTGAACATTATATATCTCTGTTTATTTAGGTCTTCACTTTCTCTCTCCAGTATTTTATAGTGGTCTGCATTCAGGTCTTTCACATATTACATTAAAATTCTCAATAGATACCTCGTTTGTTTTGCTGTAATTATAAATGACATTTTAAATAATGTCATCTCCGATTATTTGTTCCCAGTATGTCGAAATACAGTCGGTTTTTGCATGTTGAGTTTCTGTCTTGTAACTTTGTTACGTGACTTGTTAGGTCTAGGAGATGTTTATCCCCGCATTCCTTAGTATTTTGTATATAGACTATCATGCTATTTGTAAATGGAGAGGTTTTTTTATTCCTTCCTATTCAATCTGTATGCCTTTTATTTATTTTCCTTGGCTCATTGCACTAGCTGGGACCTCAAGGATAATTGTATACACATAGGAAGAGTCTGCCTTATTTTTAGTCTTGTGGGAGAAGCATTCAGTATTTCACCATTAGGCATGGTGCCAGCTGCAGGTTTTTTGTAGGAGTACTTTATTAGGTTGAGGACGTTGCTTTATGTACTTATCAAGTGGTTTGGGTTTTTTGGTCATGAATGGGTGTTTTACGTTATCAAATTACTTTTCTGTTATATATCTGGATAATAGATGTTCTTTTCTTTTATTCCATTAATATGGTGAAATATATTCACGGAATTTTAATGGTAAAATGACCTTACATTCCCAGGACAGACTGTGCTTGGTAATAGATTATTTTTTTTTCATATATTATTGGATTCAAGTTGCTAAAATTTTATCGAGGAGTTTTGTATCTGCGTTCATTAGGAACACTGGTTTGTAGTACTTTTTTTTCTTCTGGTATCTTTTTTCTATTTTTTTTTTTTAAATAAAAGTAATGCTGCCATCATAAAATGAACTGGAAAGTGTTCCGTCCTGTATTTTCTAAAAGTGTTCTTTTGGGACTACTACTATGTTTTCTTTAAATGTATGATACTGCTAACCAGTAAATCTATTGAAGACTGAAGTTTTCTTTATGATTTACAAATTCGGTTTAAAAAAGCCTCCACAGAACCATTCTTTTAACCTTAACAAGGTCTTTAGGGATGATTACCGATTAATTATATGTAGTTATTAGAAGAGCGTGCTTAAAAAATTTTCCTCAGCTTTTAAGTGTCTTATTTTCTTTCTCCTTTTCTTTAATTTTTATTTTTCTTTATTTCTTCTAAAAAATTAACGGGATACATGTGCAGAACGTGCGGGTTTGTTACATAAGTACACGTGTGCCATGGTGGTCTGCTGCACCTATTGACCCATCCTCTAAGTTGCCTCCCCTCATCCCCTACCCCCCAACAGGTCCTGGTGTGTGTCCTTCCCCTCTCTGTGTCCACGTGTACAGAGAAAATGTGTACCATTTTCACGATATTGATTCTTCCTATCCATGAGCATGGAATGTTCTTCCATTTGTGTCCTCTCTTATTTCCTTGAGCGGTGCTTTGTAGTTCTCCTTGAAGAGGTCCTTCACATCCCTTGTGAGTTGTATTCCTAGGTATTTTATTTTCTTTGTAGCAATTTTCTTTCTTTGCTGTGTCAAGGTTGCCCCTCAGCTTTAGGTGAATTTGCACGTTTCCGAAAACATTCATTTTGACCATTTTTGCCAGTTTTCTCATTGCATTTACGAAGGGGAGAATTTTCAGAGGTCCTTACATCGTTGATGTTGCTGACTCCCTGAATGAGTTTTCATCATACCTATCCATGAGGGTGTTTGTTGTTAGGTGGTCCTCTGTGCTTGGAACTTACGTATCTCTCAATAATCACTTTATGGGTTACCGACCATGTGAAAGGGACCACAACCGGAGCTCTAGAAGCAAAGATGTATAGCTCATCACCTTTGATCTCAAAGTTGTCATTCTCAAGTAGATTCCATTTAACCAAAACATTTAAAGCCTTGTGATCACCAAGCCTGCATCTCGTCACCAAATTATATTTTAATTCAGTAAGATGGGGGCAGGGATGGAGGATCAAGGATGTGGGCTGTTTTGGGCCACCGTGTCTTAAATATAACCGGGCTTTTACCTGCATATTTGACAACAGCCTGGCTAGTATCTCTCGTCACAACTACTTTTATTCCTAGCCACTTCAGAAGTGGCTGGGAGCCTCAGTGAGTAAGAGTGCAGATGAGGTGCTGCAGAGATCTCCCATATGAAGAGCTAGAAACTGAAATTTATTTCAACAACTGGGCTTGGTTTTGAATAATTCCTTAGCACCAGTCTAGGATTTCCCACTGAAACGGCTTGATTTATATTGATGCAGCCCACCACCTGGGAAGTTATTAATAGGCCTTTGGGTAGAAAGCAGCAGGGACCCAAGAGACTGCTCTTTACACCACAGCGTGGAAATATAACTCCATCCCTCTCCTTTTGAATCAACCTCTGCATATCAACAAATATCACATGGTCATTGATCAAGGATCCTGTTGGTAACCTAAGACTTGAGTTTACATAGAATAACCTGTCTCTGAAATCCTTTGAACTGAAGCTGCTAACTTACTCATAACCTGTTTGTTGAGGGCGTGACTTCTCAGAGTATTCTGGTGCCTTGGATAAACATGTCTGTAAAGTTGCCAAGAGCCTTCAAATGACAGTATCATGTTTAAGAGTCAGACAAATTTTACTCTGAATCCAGGCTCTGCCACTTTCTTTCCCGTGACCATGGATAAATGACTTAGCTTCCCTCAACCTCAGATTCCTAACTTGCAAAACTGAGGATAAGACTAAAGGGATTGCAGGAATTAAAGATGACAATACGTGTAAAGCATGTGGTGCACTATCCGGCAGCTAGCTAATGCTTCAAAAAGTATTAGGTTTAGTTACTATTGAGCAACGTCTTTTTTTATTTTTATTTTTATTTTTATTATACTTTAAGTTCTGGGGTACATGTACAGAACGTGCAGGTTTGTTACATAGGTATACATGTGCCATGGTGGTTTGCTGCACCCATCAACCCGTCATCTACATTAGGTATTTCTCCTAATGCTATCCCTCCCCCAGCCCCCCACCCCCTGACAGGACCCAGTGTGTTATGTTCCCCTCCCTGTGTCCATGTGTTCTCATTGTTCAACTCCCACTTACGAGTGAGAACGTGCGGTGTTTGATTCTCTGTTCTTGTGTTAGTTTGCTGAGAATGATGGCTTCCAGCTTCATCCATGTCCCTGCAAAGGACATTAACTCACCCTTTTTCATGGCTGCATAGTATTCCATGGTGTACGTGTGCCAGATTTTCTTTATCCAGTCTATCATTGATGGGCATTTGGGTTGGTTCCAAGTCTTTGCTATTGTGAACAGTGCCACAATAAACATACGTGTACATGTGTCTTTATAGTGGAATGATTTATAATCCTTTGGGTATATACCCAGTAATGGGATTGCTGGGTCAAGATGGCTAGTTCTAGATCCTTGAGGAATCGCCACACTGTCTTCCACAATGGTTGAACTAATTTACACTCCCACCAACAGTGTAAAAGCGTTCCTGTTTCTCCACATCCTCTCCAGCATCTGATGTTTCCTGACTTTTTAATGACTGCCGTTCTAACTGGTGTCGGATGGTATCTCACTGTGGTTTTGATTTGCATTTCTCTAATGATCAGTGATGATGAGCATTTTTCCATATGTTTGTTGGCTGCATAAATGTCTTCTTTTGAGAAGTGTCTGTTCATATCCTTTGCCCACTTTTTGATGGGGTGGTTTTTTTCCTTGTAAATTTGTCTAACTTATTTGTAGATCCCGGATGTTAGCCCTTTGTCAGGTGGATAGAGTGCAAAAATTTTCTCCCATTCTGTAGGTTGCCTGTTCCCTCTGATGATAGTTCCTTTTGCTGTGCAGAAGCTCTTTCGTTTAATTAGATCCCATTTGTCAATTTTGGCTTTTGTCGCCGTTGATTTTGGTGTTTTAGTCGTGAAATCTTTGCCCATGCCTATGTCCTGAATGGTACTGCCTAGGTTTTCTTCTAGGATTTTTATGGTTTTAGGTCATATGTTTAACTTTTTAATCCATCTTGAGTTAATTTTTGTATAAGGTGTAAGGAAGGGATCCAGTTTCAGCTTTCTGCATATGGCTAGCCAGTTTTCCCAGCACCACTTATTAAATAGGGAATCTTTTCTCCATTGCTTGTTTTTGTCAGGTTTATCAAAGATCAGATGGTTGTAGATGTGTGGTGTTATTTTGGAGGCCTCTGTTCTGTTCCATTGTTCTGTATATCTGTTTTGCTACCAGTACCATGCTGTTTTGGTTACTGTAGCCTTGAAGTCTAGTTTGAAGTCAGGTAGCCTGATGCCTCCAGCTTTGTTCTTTTGGCTTAGGATTGTCTTGGCTATGTGGCCTCTTTTTTGGTTCCATGTGAAGTTTAAAGTAGTTTTTTCCAATTCTGTGAAGAAAGTCAGTGGGGATAGCATCGAATCTATAAATTACTTTGGGCAGTATGGCCATTTTCACAATATTGATTCTTCCTATCCATGAGCATGGAATGTTCTTCCATGTGTTTGTGTCCTCTTTTATTTCCTTGAGCAGTGGTTTGCAGTTCTCCTTGAAGAGGTCCTTCATATCCCTTGTAAGTTGTATTCCTAGGTATTTTATTCTCTTAGTAGCAATTGTGATTGGGAGTTCACTCATGATTTGGCTCTCTGTTTGTCTGTTATGGGTGTGTAGGAATGCTTGTGATTTTTGGACATTGATTTTGTATCCTGAGATTTTGCTGAAGTTGCTTATCGGCTGAAGGAGATTTTGGGCTGAGAGGATGGGGTTTTCTAAACATACAGTCGTGTCATCTGCAAACAGAGACAATTTGACTTCCTCTTTTCCTAATTGAATACCCTTTATTTCTTTCTCTCGCCTGATTTTCCTGGCCAGATCTTCCAATATTATGTTGAATAGGAGTGGTGAGAGAGGGCATCCTTGTCTTGTGCCGGTTTTCAAAGGGAATGCTTTCAGTTTTCACCCATTCAGTATGATATTGGCTCTGGGTTTCTCATAAATAGCTCTTATTATTTTGAGATACGTTCCATGAATACCTAGTTTATTCAGAGTTTTTAGCATGAAGCGCTGTTGAATTTTGTTGAAGACCTTTTCTGCATCTGTTGAGATAACCATGTGGTTTTGGTCATTGGTTCTGTTTATGTGATTGATTACGTTTATTGCTTTGTGTATGTTGAAGCAGCCTTCCATCCCAGGGATGAAGCCGACTTGATCGTGATGGACAAGCTTTCTGATGTGCTGCTGTATTTGGTTTAGCCAGTATTTTGTTGAGGATTTTCGCATCGATTTTCGTCAGGGATATTGGCCTGAAATTTCCTTTTTTTGTTGTGTCTCTGCCAGGTTTTGGTGTCAGGGTGATGCTGGTCTCATAAAATGAGTTCAGGAGGTTTCCCTCTTTTTCTATTGTTTGGAATCGTTTCAGAAGGAATGGTACCAGCTCCTCTTTGTACCTCTGGTAGAATTCGGCTGTGAATCTGTCTGGTCCTGGACATGTTTGGGTTGGTAGGCTATTAATTACTGCCTCAATTTCAGAACTTGTTATTGGTCTATTCAGAGATTTGACTTCTTCCTCATTTAGTCTTGGGAGGGTGTATGTGTCCAGGAATTTATCGATTTCTTTGAGATTTTCTAGTTTATTTGCGCAGAGGTGTCTATAGTATTCTCTGATGGTAGTTTGTATTACTGTGGGATCAGTGGTGATGTCCCCTTTATCATTTTTTATTGCATCTATTTGATTCTTCTCTCTTTTCTTCTTTATTAGTCTGGCTAGCGGTCTACCTATTTTGTTGATCTTTTCAAAAAACCAGCTCCTGGATTCATTGATTTTTTGAATTTTTTTTTGTGTCTCTATCTCCTTCAGTTCTGCTTTGATCTTAGTTATTTCCTGTCTTCTGCTAGCTTTTGAATTTGTTTGCTCTTGCTTCTCTAGTTCTTTTAATTGTGATGTTGCAGTGCCAATTTGAGATCTGTCCTGCTTTCTCTTGTGGGCATTTAGTGCTATGAATTTCCCTCTACACACTGCTTTAAATGTGTCCCAGAGATTCTGGTACATTGTGTCTTTGTTCTCATTGGTTTCAAAGAACATCTTTATTTCTGCCTTCATTTCGTTATTGACCCAGTAGTCACTCAGGAACAGGTTGTTCAGTTTCCACGTAGTTGTGCAGTTTTGAGTGAGTTTCTTAATTCTGAGTTCTAATTTGACTGCACCGTGGTCTGAGAGAGAGTTTGTTAATATTTCCATTTTTTTTTTTTTTTTTTTTTTTGCACTTGCTGAGGAGTGTTTTACTTCCAATTATGTGGTCAGTTTTAGAATAAGTGCGATGGGGTGCTGAGAAGAATGTATATTCCGTTGATTTCGGGTGGAGAGTTCTGTAGATGTCTGTTAGGTCTGCTTCACCCACTATTATTGTGTGGGAGTCTAAGTCTCTTTGTAGGTCTCTAAGAACTTGCCTTATGAGGCTGGTTGCTCTGGCATTGGGTGTGTATGCATTTAGGATAGTTAGCTCTTCTTGTTGCATTGATCCCTTTACCATTATGTAATGCCCTTCTTTGTCTCTTTTGATCCTCGTTGGTTTAAAGTCCGTTTCATCAGAGACTAGGATTGCAACCCCTGCTTTTCTTTGCTTTCCATTTGCTTGGTAAATCTTCCTCCATCCCTTTATTTTGAGCCTATGTGTGTTTTTGCCCGTGAGATGGGTCTCCTGAATACAGCACACCGATGGGTCCTGACTCTTTATCCAATTTGCCAGTCTGTGTCTTTTAAGTGGGGCACTTAGCCCGTTTACATTTAAGGTTAATGTTGTTATGTGTGAATTCGATCCTGTCAATAGGATGCTAGCTGGTTATTTTGCCTGTTAGTTGATGCAGTTTCTTCATAGCATCAATGGTCTTTACAATGTGTCATGTTTTTGCAGTGGCTGATACCAGTCGTTCCTTTCTGTGTTGAGTGCTTCCTTCGGGAACTCTTGTAAGGGGGGCCTGGTGGTGACCAAATCTCTCAGCATTTGCTTGTCTGTAAAGGATTTTATTTCTCCTTCACTTATGAAGCTTAGTTTGGCTGGATATGAAATTCTGGGTTGAAAATCCTTTTCTGTAAGAATGTTGAATATTGAGCCCCACTCTCTTCTGGCTTGTAGGGTTTCTTCAGAGAGATCCGCTGTTGGTCTGATGCGATTCCCTTTGTGGGTAACCCGACCTTTCTCTCTGGCTACACTTAACATTTTTTTCCTTCATTTCAACCTTGGTGAATCTGACGATTATGTGTCTTGGGTTTGCTCTTCTCGAGGAATATCTTTGTGGTGTTCCCTGTATTTCCCGAATTTGAATGTTGGCCTGTCTTGTTAGGTTGGGGAAGTTCTCTTGGATAATATCCTGAAGAGTGTGTTCCAACTTGGTTCCATTCTCCCCGTCACCTTCAGGTACACCCATCAAACGTAGGTTTGGTCTTTTCACATAGTCCCATATTTCTTGGAGGTTTTGTTCATTTCTTTTCACTCTTTTTTCTCTAATCTTGTCTTCTCGCTTTATTTCATTGAGTTGATCTTCAATCTCTGATATCCTTTCTTCCACTTGATTGATTTGGATATTGATACTTGTGTATGCTTCACAAAGTTCTCATGCTGTTTTTTTTCAGCTCCATCAGGTCATCCATGTTCTTCTCTAAACTGGTTTTCCTAGTTAGCAATTCGTCGAACCCTTTTTCAAGGTTCTTAGCTTCCTTGCGTTGGGTTAGAACATGCTCCTTTAGCTTGGAGGAGTTTGTTATTACCCACCTTCTGAAGCCTACTTCGGTCAATTAGTCAAACTCATTCTCCGTCCAGTTTTGTTCCCTTGATGGTGAGGAGTTGTGATCCTTTGGAGGAGAAGAGGTGTTCTGGTTTTTGGAATTTTCAGGGTTTTTGCGCTGGTTTCTCCACATCTTCGTGGATTTATCTACCTTTGGTCCTTGATGTTGGTGACCTTCGGATGGGGTCTCTGAGTGGACGTCCTTTTTGTTGATGTTGATACTGTTCCTTTCTGTTTGTTAGTTTTCCTTCTAACAGTCAGGCCCCTCTGCTGCAGGTCTGCTGGAGTTTGCTGGAGGTCCACTACAGACCCTGTTGGCCTGGGTATCACCAACGGAAGCTGCAGAACAGCAAAGATTGCTGCCTGGTCCTTCCTCTGGAAGTTTCGTCCCAGAGGGGCAGCCCCCACATGCCAGCCAGAGCTCTCCTGTATGAGGTGTCTGTTGGACCCTACTGGGAGGTGTCTCCCGGTCAGGATACATGGGGGCCAGGGACCCACTTGAGGAGGCAGTCCTTCCCTTATCACAGCCCGAACACTGTGCTGGAAGAACTGCTGCTCTCTTCAAAGCTGTCAGGCAGGGACGTTTAAGTCTGCTGAAGCTGTGCCCACAGCCGCCCCTTCCCCCAGGTGCTCTGTCCCAGGGAGATGGGGGTTTTATCTAAAAGTCCCTGCCTGGGGATGCTGCCTTTTTTTCGGAGATGCCCTGCTTAGAGAGGAGGAAACTAGAGAGGCAGTCATCCTTGCTGAGCTGCGGTGGACTCCGCCCAGTTCAAACTTCCCAGAGGCTTTGTTTACACAGTGAGGGTAAAACCGCCTACTCAAGCCTCAGCAGTGGCGGACGCTCCTCCCCCCACCAAGCTCGAGCGTCCCAGGTCGACCTCAGACCGCTGTGCCAGCAGCGAGAATTTCAAGCCAGTGGATCTTAGCTTGTGGGGCTCTGTGGGGGTGGGACCCGCTGAGCCAGGCACTGGAGGGAATCTCCTGGTCTGCCGGTTGTGAAGACCATGGGAAGAGTGCAGTATCTGGGCTGGAATGTACCGTTCCTCCCCGTACAGTCTATCACAGCTTCCCCCTGCCCCCCGACCCATGGTGCTTCCCTGGTGAGGCGACACCCCACCCTGCTCCGGCTTGCCCTCTGTGGGCTGCACCCACTGTCCATCCAGTACCAACGAGATGAACTGGATACTTCAGTTAGAAATGCAGAAATCGCCCGCCTTCTGCGTCGATCTCTCTGGGAGCTGCAGACCGGAGCTGTTCCTATTTGGCCATTTTGCCAGCTCTGCCTGTGAGCAACCTCTTAATGCCATAAACACACAGTCTGTTTTAGTGACCCAAATTAAGAGATTTGGAATCCAGTTGCCTCACCTGACCAACGGTGAGCTGCTTTTCCCCTGTGCTTCCACGGATGTAAAGTGGCCAGGGAGAGAGATCCTCCGTGTTCATGACTCTCCCTGATATGCTTAGTGATGCTAGGTGACAACACGATCAATTCTCCTCAAATTAATGCACTTACATAATGGCCAATTTGCCACATTCACTGAATTTCCTGATTGTCATTTTAACAGCTTTCACAGGAGTATTCATTTTTGGTTATTAAAGATGAAATATACCTTTCTGAGTATTAACTCAATGGAGGTGGGTATACCTTAGGAATTGGGGAAAAATCCAGAATTAAAGACTGAAGATTTTCTGAATTATTATTTTTTCAATCCAAAATCTGGCAGTTTGCATATGATAGAGTTCCTTAAATATTCTTGATATATGTGGGAGTCTTTCAAATACCATTAAAAATATCTATTCAACATACGTGCTTTTCTTTTCTTAGTGTTCTCTTGCATTTTTTCAATGGCTTTATCAGACAGAATTGCTTATTTTGATTGGGAATAAAGATGGCTGACCAAATGCAGCTGGGATGTGCCTCTTCCCCAGAGAGGAAGCAAAATATTAAGTAAATCTGCACACTTCAAACACATCTTTTGAGAGAAAACATGGGAATTCAATAAAGGGGCAATGGAAGACACTGTGGTGGAAGAGGGAGGAAGCGGGACTGCCTGTTTGGTATTGTCGGGTGCCACGACTGGCCCCTGGACACAGACTGGACCCGAGGAAGCGGTGAGTGAAGGAACCCTAAGGCACCACATTCCTGCTGTGGACCTCTGAGATCCTAGACACAGCTGGCAGGTAGAGCTGCAGGGAGAAGATGCAGAGGCACTGCTTGAACCTGTGTGGAGCCCAAAAGGCTTCAGTGTGCTGGGCAGCTGCAGGAAAACATGGCTCTAGGTGCCCACCCCCAAGGCTCTGTGTCCTGCCCTAAGCGGCCGCAGCTCCTACTGTCTGCTGGGCCGGGAGATAGCGGAGTCCAGACACGCTCATGTGCCCAACACAGGCCCCGCTGCCATTGCCATGGGAGCAAGGTGCATCTGAACCACATGCCCCCGTGTTTGCCCCTCCTTCCCAAGACTGCCTGCCTGGCTGTTTCTGTGGCGGTGGGGGTTGGGGAGGGCAGGAGGGGTGGGGGAGGGGGAGGGGGAGGGGGTGGGGGAAGAAGAGGGAATTCTTCCTAGTTCGTTCTATAAGGCCAGCATTACCCTGATGCCCAGACCAGACAAAGACAAACGAAATAGAGAAAGCTGCCGGCCAGTGTCCCTGATGAGCACAGGTGCAAAAATCTTCAACAAAATACTAACAAACTGGATCCAACAGCACATCAAAAACATAATACACCATGATCAATTGGGATCTATCCCAGAAATGCAAGGATGATTCAACACACACAAATCAATAAATATGATCTGTCTCATCAACAGAACAAAGATCGAAAATGATATGATCAGCTCAGTAGATGCAGAAAAAGTGTTGGACAAAAGGTAGCATCACTTCTTGATAAAAGCTCTCAACAAATTAGGTACAAATGGAATATACCTCAACATAATAAAAGGCTATATATATAACTAACCCACATCATACTGAATGGGGAAAAGCTGAAAGCCTTTTCTCCAAGAACAGGAACAAGAGAAGGATGCCCACTCTCACTACTCTTATTTAACATAGTACTGAACGTCCTACCGGAGCAATTAGGCACCAGAAGGAAATAAATGACATCCAAATGGAAAGAAAGGACGTCAAATTGCACCCCTTCACAGATGATGTGATCAGATAGATAGAAAAACCTAAAGACTCCCCGAAAACTCTTAGAACTGATAAACAAATTCAATAGAGTTGCAGGATACAAAATCTACGTATGAAAATCAGTAGTGCTTCTATGCACCAATAATGAACTAGCAGAAAAGGAAGTCAAGCTGGAAGCCATCATTCTCAGCAAACTAACACAGAAACAGAAAACCAAACACCGCATGTTCTCACTCATAGGTGGGAGCTGAACAATGAGAACACATGGACGCAGGGAGGGGAACATCACACACTGGGGCCTGTTGGGGGGTGGGGAGCAAGGGGAAGGAGGGCATTAGGACAAATACCTAATGCATGCGGGGCTTAAAACCTAGATGACGGGTTGATAGGTGGAGCAGACCACCACGGCACATGTATACTTATGTAACAAACCTGCACGTTCTGCACATGTATCTCTGAACTTAAAGTAAAATTTGAAAAAAAGGGCAACCCCATTTACAATAGCTACAAAATAAATAAAGTATCTAGGAATAAATGTGACCAAGGATGTGATAGATCTCCACAATGAAAACTTCAAGACACTGATAAAATAAAATTGAAGAGGACACAAAATACTGGTAAGGCATTCCATGCTTATGGATTAGAAGAATGAAAATTGCTTAAATGAGCACATTACCCAAAACAATCTACAGATTCAGTGCAATCCTGCCCAAAATACCAATGATATTTTTTACAGAGATAGAAAAAATATCCTAAAATTCATATGGGACCCCAAGAGACCTCAAATAAACAAAGAAATCCTGAGGGGTTGGGGGAAGCAAACAAACAAAGCTGGCGGCATCACTCTGCCTGACTTCAAAATATACTATAAGGCTATAGTAACCAAGACACCGTGATATTGTTGTAGAAACTTAAAGGCTTAAATGGAAGACTTGAAACTATAAAAATAACAAAGGAGAAAAGCTGCAGGGCATTGTTCTAGTAGGGCAAATATTTTATGGGTAAGACTACAAAAGCACAGGCAGCAAAAGCAAAAATACGCAAATGGGACCATCTAAAACTAAAAAGCTTCTGTATAGCAAAGGAAACAATCAATAGAGTGAGGAGACAACCTGTAGAATGGGAGAAGATACTTACAAACTAATCGCCTGATAAGAGACTGATATCCAGAATACACTAGACGTTCAAAGAACTCAACAGCAAAACTCCCCCAAATAACACTATTAAAAATGAGCAAAGGATCGGAATAGACATTTCTCAAAAGAAGACATACAAGTCGCCAAGAAGTTTATGGAAAATTGCTCAACCTCACTAATCCTCAGGGAAATGCAAGTCCAAACTACCATGAGATATCCTCTCACCCCAGTTAGAATGGCCATTATGAAGAAGGCAAACAGATAAGTTTTGGCGAGGATGTGAAGAAAGGGGAGTTCTTACACATTGTTGGTCTGAGTGTAAATTAGTGCAGACATCATGGAAAACAGTACAGAGGTTTCTCAAAAAACTAAAAACAGAGCTACCATATGATCCAACAGTCCCTCAACTGAGTATTTGTCCAAAAGAAAGGAAGTCGGTATATCAAAGAAAGATTTGCTTCCCCATGTTTATTGCAGCACTACTCACAATAGCTAAGATACAGAATCAACCTAAGCGTCCGTCGACATGAGTGGATAAAGAAAATGTGGTATCTATGTACAATAGAACATTATTCAGCTACCAGAAACAATGAAGTCCTGTCATTCGAGGCAGCATGAATGAACCTGGAGGATTTTAGGTTAAGTGACACAAGGTAGGCACAGCAAGACAAATACCACACGTTCTCACTCATATGTGGAAGCTGAAGGAAACTGGGCTCATAGAAGTAGAGAGTAGAATTGTGGTTACTAGAGGCTGGGAAGTATAGAGGGGAGGGGAGGATAGAGAGAGGTTGGCTAATGGATACAATATTACAGATCGATAGGAGGAATAAGTTCTAGTGTTCTATAGCACTGTAGGTTGAATATAGTTAACAGTATCATATAGTATATGTTAAGAAAAAGCTGGAGGAGGGGATTTTGAATGTTTCCAGCACAAAGGAATGATAAATGTTTGAGGTGATGGATACCCTAATTACTCTGGTATAGTCATTACACATTGAATAGATGTATCAAAATAACACTCTGTACCTCGTAAATGTGCACAACTACTATGTGTCAAATAAAAAAAAAAAAGAAAAAAAAAAGAGGACAAATACCACGTGATCTCACTCATGTGGAATCTTAAAACTTTTTTTTTTTTTTTGAGTCGGAGCCTGGCTCTGTCGCCCAGGCTGGAGTGCAGTGGCGCGATCTCGGCTCACTGCACGCTCTGCCTCCCGGGTTCACGCCATTCTCCTGCCTCAGCCTCTCCGAGTAGCTGGGACTACAGGCGCCCGCCACCGCGCCCGGCTAATTTTTTTGTATTTTTAGTAGAGGCGGGGTTTCACAGTGGTCTCGATCCCCTGACCTCGTGATCCGCCCGCCTCAGCCTCCCAAAGTGCTGGGATTACAAGTGTGAGCCACCGCGCCCGGCCTTAAAAAGTTGGTCTAATAGAAGCAGAGAGTAGAATGATGGTTGCCAGAGGCTGGGGGTGGCGGGGCTTGCAGGGGATACGGCAAGGGAAGATGTTGGTCAAAGAGTACAAAGTTCCAGTTAGGAGCAAGAAGCTTTAGTGATCTATTGCGCAGCATTTCTAGTTAAAAATAATGTATTACACATTTTGAAACTGCTAAAAGAGTAGATTGTAAATGTTCTCGCCACAAAAGAATGATAGGTAGGTGAGGAGATGGATATGCTAATTAGCTTCGTTTAATCATTCCACATTGCATATACATATATCAAAACATCGTATTGTGCCCCATAAATATATGTAATTATTATTTGCTTTTTTAAATAAAATAAATTTATAGAGACTGCTGCTTCTGGAAAGATGGTGTAGTTGTACATTTCCCTATTCTTCCCACTAGGTACAACTTAAAATTCTAGACACTATATATAAAACAAACACAAGGCTGGAAATGGAGAGAAGAAAGAAGACCAACTGGGGACCTCAGAACGACATGATGGTGAGTTCCTCGGGTTTTGTTTTTGCCTGATATACCCCAGACTTGGAGCTGAAGAAACCAGCTACTGGGGAATGCCAAAATGCACAGGTAAAACGAAACGAAACTAAACAAAACAAGTGAAGAAACAAAGAAATAAACCCACAAAAGCCTGTTCTTCCTAGCCTAAGGATCAGAAAAGAGGCAGCCAAACAAGACAGAAAATATTTTTCACAATAACTGCTCTACTCCAGTCGAACACCTCAGAAAACTCTGTGGCCCCTTCCCCACTCATGCCGGCAAAGATCTAGTGGGGAGCGTAGACTTCCACATTCATTTCCATGGGCAGAGACGAGGGTCCCTTCGCGCTGTCATATCAGCAGGATTATGTGGAGATCTCCAACATATACCCCCACCAGGCCATAAGGAGACACCCCTCTTTGTCCCTGCTGGGATGATGTCAGGATTTTCACCACCACTCAGTGTTAAGGATGCCACTCAATCCATGGGCTAAAGAGAAAATCTTCCAGATGTAAACCGGGAGGGCCATTATGGAAAACAGTATGAAGGTTCCTCATAAAGTTAAAATAGAACTACCATATGACCTGGCCTTCCCAATTCTGGGACTGCATTCAAAAGGTATGAAATCAGCATGTCAAAGAGATATCTGCACTCCCATCTTCACTGCATCACTATTCACAATAGCCAAGATTTACAATGAACCTAAGTGTTCATCAGCGGATTAACGAATAAAGAAAGTGTGGTCTATATACACAATGGAATACTGTTCTGCCATATAAAAGAAGGAAATCATGGCGTTTCCAACAACACACGGCATTTCCGTGTGTGGAAGGTGAAAAAGTCGATCTTTTAGAGGTAGCGAGTGGAATGGTGGTTACCAGCGGCTGGAGTTTGGGGGAGTGGGGGAGATGTTGACCAAAGGGTACAAAATTTCAGCTAGACAGGAGGAATAATTTCAAAAGATCTATTCTACACCCTGGTGACTATAGTTAATAAGAATATGCTGTGTACTTGAAATTTGCTGAGAGTAGTTTTTAGGTGTTCTCACCACACACAAAAAATGGTAAGTATGTGAGGTAATGCATATGATAATTACCTTGATTTAGCCATTTCACAGTGTATGCTTATTATCAAAACATCATGTTGTACACCACAAATATATGCAATTTTTATTGGCCAATTTAAATAAAAAGAATACTGAAGACTAAATCGTCCAGGACTTCAGAAAGTGAACTGAACTGAATGGAAATGATTATAAAACATGTCAACATCTGTGGTGCAAAGCTAAAGCATTGTTGAAAGGAAAATTTATGCCACTAAGTGCTTCCATTAGACAAATGGAAAATCATCAAAGCAGTAATCTATGATGTCACCACACTAAACTAGAAAAAGAGGAGCAAAAGAGGCAGAAGGAAGGAAATGTGAAAGATAGGTAAAACAATCAATGAAATGGAAACCCGAAAAATAATAGAGAAAATCAATAAATAAAAACCGAGGTCTTTAAGAAGACCAGTAAGACATACACAACTCAATAAAGACTGACAAAATAAGCCTATGATGATTCACTGCCTTCGTGTATATTTACTGAATGACTTTGATAACTATAGTTACGAAACTTTTCATATAGTTGACTTTCGGAAGCTAAGCCCTTATGTTTTCAATATGAATCATACAATGGAAAGAAGAAATAAAAGAAACATCGGACTCTTGATTTAAATCACGACGAAATTTGAATTTTGAACTAACAGCCAGATCCCTGTCTTTCATCATAGAAACTAGTTTCTGCAATGTCTTTCACAATTAGCTCAATTTCCTTTCTAAGAGGCAGACATGATACCCAAATAACTGCACGATGAGTTCAATTTTTCATGCTACGAGCATGTCTTTGCAAATTGGAAAGTTCTTGGAGACAAAATTTCCCATGACTCACGCAATGCTAAAAATAAGGTAGTTGAAGTTTTTCAGACTTTGAATCAATTATTCTCCCATACGGTTAGAAAGGTCTTGTATTACATGGACATTTGAGTGGCGACTTAGGTGACGGCCTTCTGCGTTTTGTAAAATATTATATATGGTCTCATAATTTTCTATTATGTGTTACGTAACTGAAATAACAATACCTTTTTACGATCTCTCCACCAAAAATGTGTGTGTGTGTGTGTCTTCTACAAGATACAAGCCATTTTTTAGTTGGCCAAATTAATAACCACAGATTCTCTTAATAATTATCACAAACTGCCTTTTTTGCTATTGCTGACCAATTAATTCTAATTTCAGGCAACGAATTTTGTCAATCTGATTAGACTGTTAGAAGGAAAATTCTTATCAAATTCATCATGTATTTGCTTACATTTCTCTTAATATTGTCCAGTTTATTCTCTTTACATTTCTTTCAAACAA
>NW_022096454.1:0-41400 GCF_006542625.1 Nomascus leucogenys
CTTCTGTAACATCCCTCTTATAAACATTGTCATTATCTGTGGGTCAGTCATAGATATAAAAGAATGGAAGTGTTATTGTTACTTCATGGAATGTATGTCCACTTTAGCACAATCTGAGTAACGCTGACAGCCTCTGTGTATACAATGTGAGGTCCGTTATTGCACAGTTGGAAAAAAGTCTGGGGAACCCAGTCACTGGATAAGGATGAGACGCTGATCTCTGAAAACTCTCTTCATAATGGTTGATAGCACTGACCCAAAATTTGTATGTTGAACCTGGTTCTATACTACAAACTTGCACAGAAATTTTGGAAGGAAGGATATGTTCAGCTGCCACCAGGCAGTCACTGGTCCTCATCCATTTATATTTGACCTTGAAGGCAGCGATCGAAGAATTCCCAGTTGCCCAAGGAAATCAAGTGACATAGACCAACCTCTCTGATGCAGTGGAGATAATAAGGTGATCTGGTGCCTCTGGAGCGCCACTGTGCCTAGATGAATCTGTAAGCACCACTCCAAATTGTTGTTTGTAGCTTCTGAAACGACAGGATACTTGGGGATGCCTACGGGTTGAGAGGATGTCTGGGTGCTTTTTGATGATGCTGTTTTTTCTTTGCTGGTTCAGAAGGTAAGCATGGCAGGTGGGTTTTCACTTGCATCTCTTCTTGCTACCATCAAGAGTTCATAAAGACCAGATGGCACCATTTCAGCTAAGTGAAGCTCACTTTCACTTCCTGGGATTCAAACCCTGTGCCAACTTCCCATCACATCAACTTCATAGTCCAGATTTTGATACTTCACAAAATAGGCATTGATGGGCAGTCCACTTTCCTTGCCTGCCCTCCACACCATGTTGTATGTATCTGGTATGGGGGTCTGTAGGCTTTCAATTTGGTGGGAACCTCAGGAACAGAGATACCACTAGCATTTTCCTCTGATGGTGATTCCACTGCACTGGGATGTACTTTCTCTGGAAATGAGCTGAATAATCCAGTTTCTGAACCATCTCTTATTTTTTTTAATTATTCTGAGTAGTAACAAAGAGTGCCACTATTTCTCCTTTTGTTTGTTTCAAACAGAACAACCATGAGAGGTGGTTCTGCCTGCATGGTACCATGTTCATCTGTAGCTTCACAGATGTATTTCTCCACATGCTCCTGCATCACAGCCTGAGTATGGAGAGGGCTCAAGCCAGCTTAGGACATGATGAAGTAGACAGGCTCTAGGTCCAAGATTCCAGGTCTTGGTAAGTGTGACTTTTGGGATTTAGATCTAAGGACTTAAGAGAGATGGCTGGTTATCAATCCATGGCTGTCATACCAACAAATTACCGGACCCAACTGCCTGGTGGCATTGAAGGACAGAGTAACAACGTCTCCATCTACCACTTTTGTGCTTGCTGGTGACAAAATTATAACTTGCTTGAATCCATTGCCTTCTTTTATTTCAAGTCTTCCAGTAGACTGCATAAATCCAATCTCATTATCTGCTAAACACTGATGTAGCCTAGTATCTTGCATAATAACCCCACTGAATTTCAGTCAATTTCCTGCAGTTCAATGTCTTGAGGAAGGATGATTAGGCTGTGCATTGTGAAACCAGTTATGGTTGGCAGTTGGGTTCCTACAAACATCAGTGATAAAGTGTTCTGTGGAAAATAGCGACACTATCTGATCCTGTAGTCCCTTAGATTAGGAGCGTGTTCAAGTACATTAACCATGGATGCCACATATTTTACATCTCCAGAGTTGTTTCCCACCATGCAGGAATCGTTTCCAGAGTCCACTGGGTCAATGCTATCTATGGCAAGATGAGAATACAACCTTCTCCAGTTGCTTCCCGGGGAAATATCCTGCCTGTTCTTTAGCCAACACACTTGAGGACCCCACTAAACACACACTCCAAAGGTACAGGGCTATGTGAATGAACAGCTAATACCTGTGAACGAGCAGGGGAAGAATGCCAAAATCATCTGAAGAAAGGTGACTCACAAGAAGCTTTTGGCCAGTGGGTTCAACTTTTAATTCATGTGTGGCCAGATTATAAGCTGCACATTTGTATGATCCCTTGTCCTCCAAGGATACATTCAAAATCTAAAGATGTTCTTGTGGAGGGTTTAAGTAATTCTTTGTGGAATGCTTCAGCCTCTTCCCCTGGATTTTAGCGCACACCCCAGCTTTGGGGTTACTCTCTGGTACCCTGCATCCAATGAAACCAGCACCTTTATTATTTTGCTGTGATAAAATGCTTTGTGAATGAATCAAAATCACCAAGAACTGCTGTGGATACTGCCCCACGGCCACTTACAACAACATTGACCTATTGTTGAAAATGCATTGGCAGTAACCCAAAAGGGAGGAGTTAAGAGAAAAAAATTGTCAAAGTCCCGTGATGAATCTTAATATATTCCATGTTTCTATTCTATTTTTTCCATTATGTGACCTTCAGATGTGAGTGGTCACAGGTTTAGCAGAACAATATAGCTCTACAGGTCCACTACATTTCTGGATGGCAGAGGGTAGCTCAGAAGTGAAATAAGGTGCCACGTCTGAACTCCCAAAAGAGCAGAGAATCGTAAGAGTAACAGACGGTGGTGTCCATAAAGGGCCAAGATCTGGATGCAGAGCGCCAGATTACAGAAGCAGGCAGGACAGGCTTCCAGAGCAAAACGCAAGCCTTGGTTTATTTTCCAAAATACTGTAGTCCAGGGTAAACAAACACATTATTTAACTTTGACTCCTTCCTGCTTACTAAAGACTTTGATCAGGGACAGTCTTTTATTTTATTTTATTTTATTTTTTGCACACAATACAATAAACATTTTCTAAAAGTACATACAAACAAAAAGATGCATATCAAACTTATTAGGAAGGTTGCACATGGGAAGACGGGGAATAGAAATGGGGGGTGGGAATTAAAGAAAATAAATGAGAGAGGGACTTTGTATGGATCAATGATAATAACTGAATCCTCTATTTGATAAAGAAGAAGGAGAAGGAACAGGAAGAAAAAGAAAGTGGGATAAAGGATCAGAAAGGGAGGAAAATAGAAAAAATTAGAGTATAACTCCAGGGTAGACCTGTTTTGTTGTCACTTGGTTCATTGGTTGGTTTGACAGTTGTATTTTTCATATGTTTCGCCATGTTGGCCAGGCTGGTCTCAAGCTCCTAGTCTCAAGCGATCAACCCGCCTCAGCCTTCCAGAGTACAGGGACTACAGGCGTGAGCCACCACATCCAGCCCCCACATTGCTTCTGGCCTCTGTGGTAGACCTCCCAGACGGGGCGGCTGGGCAGAGGCACTCCCCACATCCCAGACGGGGAGGCCAGGCAGAGGTGCTCCTCAATTCCCAGACGGGGCGGCCGCGCAGAGATGCTCCTCACTTCCTAGACAGGGTGGAGGCCAGGCAGAGGGGCTCCTAACTTCCCGTACGGGGCGGCTGGGCAGAGGCTCTCCTCACATCCCAGACGATGGGTGGCCGGGCAGAGGTGCTCCTCACTTCCCAGACAGGGTGGCCAGGCAGAGGCGCCCCTCACATCCCAGACGGGGCAGCTGGGCAGAGGCGCTCCTCACTACCCAGACGGGGCAGCTGCGCAGAGGCGCTCCTCACTTCACAGATAGGGCAGCTGGGCAGAGGCGCTCCTAACTTCCCAGACGGGGTGGCTGCACAGAGGCTCTCCTCACATCCCAGAAGGGGCGGCCGCGCAGAGGCGCTCCTCACTTCCCAGACGGGGCGGCAGCGCAGAGGCGCCCCTCACTTCTTCCCAGATGGGGCGGCCGGGCAGAGCCGCTCCTCACTTCCTAGATGGTGTGGCGGCCGGGCAGAGGGGCTCCTCAAATCCCAGACGATGGGAGGCCAGGCAGAGGCGCTCCTCACTTCCCAGAAGAGGCGGCTGGGCAGAGGCGCTCCTCACTTCCCAGATGAGGCGGCTGGGCAGAGGCGCTCCTCACTTCCCAGACAGGGCGGCCAGGCAAAGGCACTCCTCACTTGATCGGGGACAGTCTTCATGCTCTCCACAGGGTGTCTCCCAAGATGAGAGTAACAGCTGGCTTACATCTTCAGTGATTCAAGTCTGCAAGGTGAATACACTTGTGCTTGGGAGGGAAAGCAGAGAAGCCGCTGTCTGTTCTTAGCCTGGAACTCACTTCAGTGCTAAAAGCACATCATAGCAGTTCTGCTTGCAATAAAGTCTAAACTAACAATCTGCCTTTGGGTTGAGCTTTTCTCTTACAAAATAAGCTGTTAAGTCATGCCTTGATTTTAGGTCTCTCCACGGGGCGGCCTAAGCATCTAGAGCTCCCCTGTGGCAGCCAGCTGGGAAAGCCACCCCTGTGTCATGCCCTCAGGTGTGAGGCAGTGGCCATGGTGGCAGTTGTGATCTGAAGGGGCCCCTTCAGGCCCGGCATGGGGCAGAGGAGGGTGTGCTGCCTCCCACGCCAGGGCAGAAGCGCTGGTAGGGCGAGCGGGCCGTGAGGTCCCAGGTCTCCTTGCACTGAGTGACCTCAACAGGGAACCAGGGCTCAGGGGAGGTTAACTGGGTTGGGGGTGGGGTGCGGAGTGACAGGACCCATCCCTGTGGCAATGCTACTCTGAATGGAGGCCTGCCTACAGGTAACCAGGGGGTCACAAGGCCCAACAGGAGCAGGAGAGGAGCAGGAGGAGGAGCCATCCCAGAGAGAGACAGGCAAGGCAGGCTGCAGAGACCACCCCCAGTCGGTATTTTTTTAACCCATCCTTCTCCCGCCACCCTCAAGTAGTCCACAGAGTCTATTTTTCCCATATTGATGTCTATGTGTGTTCAATAGTTAGCTCCCCCATGTAAGCGAGAATATACAGCATTTGGCTTTCTTTCCTGCATGAATTTGCTTATGATTAAGGCCTCCAGCTCCATCCACATTGTTGTAAAGGACGTGATTTCATTCTTTTTACTGCTGTATAGTATTCCATGGTGTATATGTACCATATTTTATTTATACAGTCTACCATTGATGGACTCCTGGGTTGATTAGGTCTGTGCTATTTTAAATAGTGCAGCCATGAACATAGGAGAGTATGTGTCTTTTTGGTAGAATGATGTATTTTCTTTTGAGTATATACTCAATAATGAGATAATTGTATCAAAAGGTAGCTCCGTGTTCAGTTCTTTGAGAGATCTCCAGACTGTTTTCCATAGTGGGTGCACTAATTTACATTTCTTGCTCTATGTTTAGTTCACAAAATTTCTACTAGACTCAGCTCAGGGCTGCAGCCCTGACTGCAGCAGGTGCTGGGGCTTCCCTAAGTAGATACTGTGCACAGGTAAAGAGAGTGCTCAGATCCCAGGGTTGTGAGAAGAGATGCAGAGGAAGGAGTTAAGGAGAGGGCCACATTTGGATGCCCTGAGGAGGGATGACAGGCAGATGTAAGGAAGGTGGTACTGTGCTAGTCACTGGTGACATCCTCCTAGTTCCAAAATCTCCTGGAAAGCAGGAAGCCTCACAATTCCCAAGCATGCTGCAGTTCTGGAGGGCACAGGGCTACTATTCTTCCCAGCGTGACTCTCTTTTCTCCCAATAAACATGGGACTCTGAAGCCAGGAGTCAGAATGAATTATCTTCCACCCACACAACGCTTAAACCTTGGATTTATGATTGAATTACACACACACACATGCGCAGGCACACACATGCATCCATCTCTGTAATAAAACGTCATTAGCTAATGCTAGACAGATCTGTGATCTGTGATTATCTCTACCCTTTTGGGCAACAAGAATAGTGAATTGATTGACAAAATTGATTGACTCCTGGAAAGTCATGTAAAAATGTAATATACATGTAATACACATGGTGTACTCCCCCTGTGATATCAGCAGCAACATTCCCCTAGATTATTACAAATAATATCAGAGGGAGTGTACACCCATAATGTACATAGCTTGTAAAATTAGGAGCAGCATCTCCCAAAGATATTATGAATAATATCACAGAATGTGTACACACATGGCTTATACCCCATGTGATGTTAGGAGTTACATCCTTCTAGTATGTTAGGAATAATACCACAAAGGTGTTCACACATGGATAACAGCGTGTGTAATATTAGGATTAACATGCCTCGAAAATATTACAAATAACATCACGGGGGTGTGCACACATAATGTACATGCCCTGTGACATTAGGAGTACATTTCCCTGACACATTACGAGTAATATCAGAGAGTGTACACCTTCTGTGACATTTGGAGTAATGTCCCCTGGATAGTACGAATAGTATCACAGGGTGTACATCCCTTGTGACCTGAGGAGTAACATCTTTCTTGGATAATGCAAATAATATCACAAAATGTACAGCCCCTGTGGCATTAGGAGTAACATCCACCTAGGATATTAGGAATAATATCACAGGAAGCATACCCCGTGTGACAGTAGGAGTAACCTCCCCCAAGGATATAATGAACAAATACAGAGGATGTACACGTATTGTGACATTAGCAGTAGCATCCATTTAGGATATTATGAAAATTATCACATTGTGAACACCCCCTGTGATATTAGGAGTAACATCCCCCTACAATATTGGGAACAATATCACACGGTGTACATTCCTTGTGACATGAGAGGTAACATTTCTTTAGGATATTATGAATAATATTACAAGACGTACAGCCCCGTGATATTAGGAGTAACATTTCCATAAAATATTACAAATAATATCACCGTGTGTACACCACGGGTGACATTAGGAATACAAAACTATTAGGAATAACTTCACAGGGTGTACATCCTCTGTGACATTGGGAGTACCATCTTTCTAAAATATTACAAATAATATCGCAAAAGGTACACTCCCTGTGACATTAGAAGTAACATCCACCTAGGATATTATGAATAATATCACAGGGAGTACAACCCTTGTGACATAAGAAGTAACATCACCCGAGGATATAAGAAATAATATCAGATTGTGTACATGCATGATGACATCAGTAGTGACATCCTTTTAGGATATTATGAATATTATCAGAGTGTGAACACCTTCTGTGACATTAAGAGTAACATCATCCCACAATATTAGGAATAATACCACACGGTATACACCACCTGTGACATCAGTGGTAACATTTCTTTAGGATATTACAAATAATATGACAGAGTGTACAGCCCCTGTGATATTAGGAGTGACATATCCAAAAAGCCTTTCAAATAATTTCACTGCTCGTACACCTCGTGTGACATTAGGAGTAACATCCCCTGAAACTATTACGCATAACTTCACAGATTGTACACCCGCTGTGATATTAGGAGTTAACCTCTTCCTAGAATGTGAAGGATAACATCACAGGATGTACACCCCCTTGACATGAGGAGTAACATCACTCTAGGATATGATGAATAATATAACAAAGTGCACACAATTTGTATGGTAGGAGTAACATCCCCCTGGGATACTAGCACACCCCCTGTGACAATAGGAGTAACATCCCCTTAGGATATTACAAATCATATCACAAGGTTTACATGGATTGTGACATTAGTAACAATATCCAGCTAGTATATTGTGAATAATATCGCAGGGTGTACACATTTGCGACGTTAGGAGTAACATCCCCCTAGAATATTACGAATAATATCACAGGGTGTACACACCCTGTGACTTTAGGAAAATCATTCCCCTGGATCACCACGAATAATGTCACAGGATGTTAAACCCCTGTGCCAATAGGAGTAATATACTTCTAGGATATGACGAATAATATCACAGTGTGTACACCCACTGCGACATTAAGAGTCATTTTTCCTAAAATATTATGAATAGTATCACAGGGTGTACACACATAGAGAACACCTGCTGTGATATTAAAAGTTATACCTCCCTGGGATATTGTGAATAACATCACAGGTTGTACATCATGTGTGTACACCCACTGTGATTTTTAAAGTAATATCTCCTTAGGATATTACAAATAGTATCAATAGGTGTACACACCCTATGACATTAAGACAACACCCCTTTAGGGTACTCCAAATAATATCCCACGGTGTAGACCCCATGTGACATTAGGAGTAACATCTTCCTTGTATATTACGAATGAGATCATAGGGTTGACACCTCATGTGATTTTAAAAGTAAAATCCCCCAGGAATTACTAATAATAACACAGGGTGTACACCCTTGTGATGTTAGGAGTAATATCCTCCCAGGATATTACGAATAATATTCAGAAGGTGTACACACAGAAGGTCACATTAGTAGTAATATCCCACTAGTATAGTGTGAATAATATCACAGGGTATACACACCTGTGACATTAGGAGTAACATCCCCCTGGAATATTCTGAATAATATCGCTGTGTTTACACCTGCTGGGACTTTAGGGGTATCATCCCGGTAAAATATTACGTAAATAATTGTAAAATTATGAGCATCTCCCTAAGGTATTATGAATAATATCACAGGATGTGTACACACGTGGCATATACCCCAGGTGATGTTAGGAGTTACATCCTTCTAGTATGTTAGGAATAATACCACAAAGGTGTTCACACATAGTTAACAGCAAATGTAATATTAGGATTAACATCCCTCGAGAATATTTCAAAGAACATCACAGGGGCTGTGCACACATGATGTACATGCCCTTTGACATTACGAGTACATTTCCCTGACACATTTCAAGTAATATCGCAGTGTTTACACGTTCTGTGACATTTGGAGTAACGTCCCCTATGATAGTACGAATAATATCACAGGGTGTACATCCCCTGTGATCTGAGGAGTAATATCTTTCTAGAATACTACGAAGACTATCACAATGTGTACACCCCCTGTGTCATTAAAAGTAAAATTCCCCTAGGATATTATGAAAAATAACGCAGGAAGTACACCCCGTGTGACATTAGAAATAATATCCCCTGAGGATAAAGCGAATAAAGTCAGAGAATGTACATGCGTTGGGACATCAGTAATAACATCTCTTTCAGATAATACGAATAATATCAAAGGGTGTACACGCATTGTGAAATTAGTAGTGAACTCCCGCTAGTATATTGCGAATTTTATGACAGGGTGTATATGCCCTGTGACATTCATAGTAACGTGTTCCTAGAATATTACAAAGAATATTAAAGGGTGTACAGGACCTGTGATTTACGAGTAACATTTTCATAGAATATTGCACTGTGTGTACGCCCCGTGTGACATTAGGAGTAACATCCCACAAAACTATAACGAATAATTTCACAAGGTGTACACCCTCTGCGACATTAAAAGTAACATTTCCCTAGAATATTATGCTAATATCAACAGAGTGTACACCCCCTGTGATATAGGGAGTAACATCTTATAAAGATAATAGGAGTAATTTGATAAGGTGGACAAACCCTGTGACATAAGGAGTAAAATCCCTCTAGGACATTACGAATATCAAAGGGAACACACGCCGTGTGACAATAAAAGTAACCTCCACTTAGGATATTACGAATAATACCACAAGGTGTACACACACTGTGACATTATTATTAATGTCCCGTTAGGATATTGTGAATAATATCACAGTGTGTACAGTCCTGTGACATCAGGATGAACATTCCCCTACAATATTACGATTAATATAGCAGGGTGTATACCCCCCGTGATTTTGGTAGGGCCATCCTCCTAGAATATGGATAATAATGTCCCAGGGTGTTAACCAAGTGTGGCAGTAGAGGTAAAATCCTAGTAGTGGAGTAATATCACTCCCCTCTCCCCGCCTGGATATTAGGATCCACATCGCAGGGGGGCGGGCGGCTCCCGTGATGTAGGGAGTAATGTCACCCCGCCTCTCCCCCACAGGATATTACGATCCACGGTGGACACACGGCGTGTTTACGTTATTGTGAGTAATACCTTCTCCGCCTCTGGAGACTACCAACTATATCATAGAGGAGTGTACATCCTCTGCACGATTTGCAGTATTAGCATCCTCTTCCCCCTGGATATTAACAACAGTATCACAGGAGTGTTTCTACCCACAGCGGCATTGGGTGTAGTATCATCCTCTCCCACGTTGAATTTAGGAAGAATATCACTGGGGGCGTGTACACTCCCTGTGATATTGAAAGTAATATCATCCTCTTTTCTCCTGGATCATGGGACCAATATTAATGGGAGGTGTAGGCTTTCTGCAATATTGGGAGTAATGGCATCCTCTCCGCTTTGAATATTAAGGGCAATGTCACAGGGCGGGTGTACACTCTCTGCGATATTGGCAATAATATTATCCTCTCCCCAACCTGCATATTAGGAAAAACATCACAGAGTGGGTGTACACCTTCTGCGATATGAGTAGTAATATCATCTTCTCCCCTTCTGGATATTAGGAACAATATCACTCGAGAGGGTACACTTTCTTCGAGACTGAGAGTAATATCATCCTCTCCGCCTTTGAATATTAAGAGAAATATCACAGGGGGGATGCACAGCCCCTGAGATATTGGGAGTAATATCGGGCTCTTTCCCTCCATGGATATTAGGAACAATATCTCAAGGTGGGTTTACACCTCCTGCTACATGGGGAGTCATATCCTCTCTTTTCCTGGATATTAGGGACAATATCACAGGGTGGGTGTGCGCAGCCTGCGATATTGACTGTAATATCATCCTCTCGCCCTCCGGATATTAGGAACAATATCACAGAAGGGGCGTACACTCCCTGTGATATTGGAAGTAGTATCATTTTCTCCTTCCATGAATATCAGGAGCAATATCCCCGGGTGGATGTACACCCACTGCTATGTTGGGAGTAATGTCATACTCTACCCCCTGGATATTAGGAGCAATATCACAGGGTGGGTGTACATCCATAGCGATATTGGCAGTTATTAATATCATGCTCTCCCTCCCTGGATATTAGGAACAATATCACGGGGGTGGGGGGTGTACGCCCCGGCACTATTGGGAGTAATATCATTCTCTCTTATTCTGGATAGTAGAAACAATATCACAGGCGGGGTGTACACCCTCTGTGATATTGGGAGTAATATCATCCTCTCCCAACGTGGATATTAGGAACAATCTCACAAGGGGGGCTGTACAGGTCTTTGATATTGGTAGTAATATCATCCCCTCCGCCTTGCATATAAGAAACAGTATGACAGGTGGGGTGGACACCCCCCGTGATATGGGGAGTAATATCACCCTCCTCTCCCTCCCTGGATATCATGACCCACGGTGGGCGCACAGCGTATTTACCATATTGTGAGTAATATCATCCCCCCCTAGAAATGATGAACAATATCACAGATGGGTGTACACCGTCTGCAATGTAGGGAGTGATAACATCCTCTCCACCCCTGAATATTAGGAACAATATCAAAGAAGTGTTTATACCACCTGCGATATTGGGAGTAATACCATCCTCTCCCACGTTGAAATTCAAAACAGTATACTGGGGGCGTGTCCACCCCATGTGATACCGAAAGTCATATCATCCTCTTGTCTCCTGGATCGTGGGAACAATATCACTGGGGTGGTGTACACTTTCTGCGATATTGGGAGGAATATCCTCTCCGCCTTGGAATATTAAGGACAATATCACGGGAGGGCTGTACACATCCTGCGCTATTAACAATAATGTTATCCTCTCCCGCCCTGCATATTAGGAAAAATATCACAGAGTGGCTGTACACCTCCTGCGACATGGGGAGTAATATCATCTTCTCTTCTTCCGGAAGTAGGAACAATATCACACGGGTTTGTACACTTTCTGTGATATTGGGAGTAATATCAGCCTCTACCCTTCACGGATATTAGGAATAATATCCCAGGGTGGGTGTTCAGCTGCTGCTGTATGGGGAGTCATAGCATCCTCTCCCTTCCTGGATATTATTAGCAACAACATCACAGGGTGGGTGTGCACAGCCTGCGATATTGGGAGTAATATCACCCTCTCCCCCTCCCGGATATTAGGAACGATATCACAGAAGGGGCGTACACTCCCTGCGATACTGGGAGTATTGTCATTCTCTTCTTCCGTGAATATTAGGAGCAATATCACCGGGTGGATGTACACCCACTGCTATATTGGGCGTAACGTCATACTCCACCCCCTGGATATTCGGCTCAATATCACCGGGTGGGTGCACACCTGCTGCGATATTGAAAGTAATACCATGCTCTCTCCCTCCCTGGACGTTAGGAACAATATCATAGGTGGGTGTACACCCACTGCGGTATTAGGAGTAATATGATTGTTAATTATTACTTATTTATTATTAACATTAATATTAATTACCAATATCAATATTGAGAAATAATTGCGAATAAAAAGTTTTCATATTATTATTAATATTAATTATTGGTACCCAATATTATTGTTTTCTAATTAATAAGATCAGTATCAATTGTTAATATCAGTCATTTTTAATAATTAATATTAATAATTTTATTGTTATCATTAATATAACTATTTAATAATTATTATTATTATCGGTATTGATTTTAAATCACTCACTTAACGAAAACTCAGGCTACATACAACTACGCAAAGGGCCTAACATTGTAAGCCCTTAGGGACTGCTTCAACCGTTCGCTGACACAATAACACTTTTCAGCAAAGAACCCCTATGGCCCTCAACATCTACTATTACCCTTTATGTTATGGCTCCAACCCTGTCCCTTTCTATCGCTCTCCTATTGTGAACCCCCCTCCCTATATCAGATCGTCTAATTAATTTTAATATAGGCCTCCTATTTTTACTAACCATATCAAGCCTAGCCGTCTATTCCATTCTATGATCAGGATGAGCAATTAAATTCAAATTATGCACTAATTGACACATTACAAGTTGTAGCCCAAACAATTTCATAAGAAGTAACCCTAGTCGTTATCTTGCTATCAATTCTACTGATAAGTGGCTCGTTTAACTTATATGCACTCATCACAATGCAAGAAATCCTCTGACTGCTCCTATCATCATGGCCCCTAGATATGATATCACTTGTCTTCACACTAGCAGAAACTAATCGAGTCCCTATATTATATATATGTAATTTCTTATATTATATATAAAATATATAAAATATAAATATATATTTATATTTTATAATATAAATATTATTTATATTATAAATAGAATATAAATAATATTTATATTTAATAATTATTATATTTATATTCTATTTATAATATAAACTATATAATATAACATGTAAATTAAAATATAATATTTTATGTATAATATATGTTTTATATAAAATATAAATATATATTTACCTATAATATATAATATGTAATATATATAAAATATAATTATAAATAATTTTTATACCCCCTGTAGAGGGAATTCTTTTTGTTTCTATATCCATCCGTAATAAAATACTATGTCTATGTCCATAATAAAAATGCTAGTGAAAAATAGGAACTATAGTCACGTAAGAGACAAAAGAAAGTCTGTTAGTATCAATATATCGATGCATATAAATGGTGTTTGTTTTTGCAGGGTTTAGTAAAATGCATTCTAGTTTTCCAAACAATTTCCACATTACAGTATGTTTATTTTTCTCTCTTTCATGATTGGAAAGAGTGCCACAATACGCATCCCTATAGAATCATCCTTAATTATATCTAAGGGACCTTCTCCAGTAATAAAATTACGGGGTTAATATATTCATATAGGTATTACAAGGTAACCAAACAACATCCCGAATTCTTTCATCAGCAAAGCCCAATATAATCCTAATCCAGGTAGCCACTCTAATTGATGCAATTAACTCAGATATATAAATATATACATATATATGTATATCTCTGCATGTGTGGATGCACTTAAATGGTTTTAAATACCATCGACTTTTCCTCTCAAACAGTATTTTTCTCGAGAATGAGGTATATTCACTAGTTCATCAAAAATATTTTTAAAATTCTTAGATGATTATGTTTGTTACACTGACCTGCTGGATTAGAATTAGATCGGGTTTAAAACAATGAAAGAATCTGGGAGAGGGGGCGGAGTGTGGGTTGTTAATTAGCACATGGATCAAAGGAGATTACTGATGTGTTTAGAAGCCACAACATTGACAGAATAAATCCAGAACTAACAATCCAATTGTAGATCTCTTTACTGTGGTATTTTCTGCCATCTCTGCTCCATAAGACACACCTTAACCACTTTGTGGTGGTATCTGCAGTATTCTATTTTAGTCTAAATAGCATTTTCTCTCAAGTACATTCTGTTTCTCTCTCCTTCATCTTCCCTCCCAGCTGTATTTTCTCCCTAAAGAACACTAGTAGAATGTTCTCCCAAATTTCAGATTTCAGATACGCATCTGTAAAATAATCTTATGGAGACACATTTTAGTTGCTACTGAATACTTGGTTGTTTACATAAGTTCACAGCCTTACTACTGTCCTCCAAAAAATGGTTTCCCACTTCCACAGCAAATCTCATCATTGACTCTGCCATCCAAGTTTATTCTATGCCAATCTGGAAGAATCTGGAAAAATACTTAAAATACATTTTAAGTATTCATCATGCACATGTGTTGTATTTTATTTTATATATGTTCGGGTGAATATCTTTCTCCACTAATGGTTTGCATTTCAATTCTTGTATCATGTTTTTTGAAACACAGAAGTCATCATTAATATAAACCAACTAATTTTTTTTTAATTGTTAATTTTTGTCCTGGTTAAGAAAGGCTTATGAGAATATTGTATCATGTTCCCCTTACCTTCAGGACATGAATCTATTTGGAAATGACTGTGTGTGTTTTGAGGTAGGAGTCAATATTTAGTTACTTTTCATAAAAAAATTCAATGAATCCAGCATTGTTCTGATCACCTTGTGTATTTCAATGTAGAAGAGCACACTAATAATGCAGGATTATTTATATATGTGGCGAGAATTCCAAAATGAAGCCCAGCATGGAAGGTCAAATGACATTAACTCAAGGGATAGATTAGTACAATGAAACATGATGGATAAGTGCGATATAGTGAGATAAAGAGAAAGAAAAACATTTCGCAGTTATCATTGAGACTTCACTCCAAGTTTTTGCATGAAGCGAAAGATCCCGACTGTCTTCCACTGATTTTAACTTCATTCAGACATGTCTGTCATCTGTTATTTCACTCAGTGGCGGTCAGAAGTGAAGAAAAGAGAAAACAGAGAATATATTTTATGCCATGATCATGAATAATGATTTTTCAGAAATTAATTAATAAAGAACCAACACATATACTTTTAGTGTTTTTACCGCATTTAATAGTAACACAGAAATGAATGTTAATAACATTAGGATGCAATTCAAGACATAGAACAGAACCTATTTGTCCTGTTTGATAAGGCACAAGGAAGAGGGCTTTCTGGGATAAAGGGGTTCCCACAGCAGATGAACACATTTGTGATTTGTCTCAGGTCAGAGGTGAATACAGCAAAAGACAGGCCTGAGAGGAGGTGAGAAGGAGCAATTAGAGATGGTGTATATAGGGGAGCTTTGATTAACATCAACAAAGCTCACAGTTCTAGCTTCACAATCCAGGAATAATCCTACATGGCTGGTAGGTCTTGGGACATATTGCAGTGTAATAGGGGAGGTGGTAAAGAGACTGCACTGAGTGTCGTTCTTAACACACCCAAGACTAAAGAGTCCCTCCTCTCCATATATACTGCCATTCTGATTCTTCCCTTGCCAATACTTATTACAGACACCAAAAGCCCAATTCCAAGAGTCCCCCACATGGACCTCCCAGTAATATTTGCCGGAGGTGAAAGTCTGAGCAGCCCATGCAAGAAAACTTGTAGGTGTTGCAGTGATATGGGGCGCATTTTGACGGTCACATCCAATACAAATGCTTCTCAAATCTCCACACCGAAAGATATGACTGTTGGCTTCATTATGATGCAGAGTAATATCTACTGCAAAATAAATAAATAAATAAATAAATAAATAAATAGAAAGAAAGAAAGAAAACGTGCATAGATATGTGTAAATAAGCAAAAATTGTTCTATCAAGAAGTTAATTTACCAGGAAACGTAAAGTCACAAGGACACTTTTGCTTGTAACTTCTAATAAAGTATAGAGATGATTAATATTATCTACAAGACAAACAAAACGCTAACCACAGATATTAAAAGCGTTTTGAAAACTTACACACTGAGAGCCAAATGTAAGACCAACTTCTTTCAATCCAATTTTCAAAGCAAAATTTGCACATTATATGCCCTAAATGCTATGCTGTTACCAAGATCATTATTTAGAAATGTTTCTTATTCTTAAAAACTAGTGCTATCATTTTGGAAAGAATGTGAAGATTTTCAGTTACCCAAGAACTGCTCTAGATAACTGGACAAAAATCCGTAAGTACATGTCATTCGTGATAATTTAAAGCAGATTTCTGCAAAATCTTTTACCAGTCTCTCTGCGGCCCTCCATGCTAGCTTGGGGCTGAAGCTGGGTTTTAGACTTAACATGTAGCTTTTCATATTGCAATTAAACTGAACTTCTTTTTGTTTGTAATTTTACTTGTATTCACAAAATGATATCTTCTTTTTATTTTTACCCATTAACTAATTTTCTTGGAAATACATAATATATATCCATTTAAAAATTTAAAAACCCCAAGAATCTCCAGTAAACTATACTCCCCAAAAGAACAGTTCTTAGCTGTTCAAATGAACACACTAAAGAAATGTAAAATTTTGTATTTAACATTAAATAACTCACCTTCATTCTGAGCATTGTTCCATTTGCTCCTTTTTTAAATTTGCTACACTGCTCCTTTTTCCCATTACATTACTCAGTACATATGAGGCCATAATGTATTTGTTTTTCACTATCTTTCAAACTTAATGCTATAAATCTGACTATACAGACTTAGATACAAAAGGGTTGCATGATTATATTGTTCACTTACGTCTATAAAGAAGTAAAATATTTGATAAAGGGTGAAATATTACCTATGTGATCCTAACAATAATAATATTTAGACAGTGGGAGTGCTGCCTGTGGGTGGAGACTTACCTCGGAATTGGTTGAGCCTGTCCCTCAGTCCAGTGATGGGCCCCGCCCTGAGCTCTAGATTCAGAGGCTGGGGCATGTGCAGCAGCACGCACTCACTCCTGCAAGGAAAAACCTGCAGTTACAACATCTACAGCCATAAAATAAATAAAAGTCACTATTTGCATTTAAAAGACATTTCATGAGAATCCTTTGAACCCACAAATTTGATAATTCAAACATTACTCCCTTTTTGAAATTAATTCCTATTTACAGCTTCCAAATTTTAAAGCATAGTGGGAGAGTCTGAGTGAGAATTCAGTCTGATCTTTCTTATTTTTTGCCCCAAATGTGTAAAGTTCCTTAGCCTTATGGCCTTGAGAATATTCAGAAATGAAATACTGAGTTCCACTTCTTGGTAGACTCCCCTGACATCTTTGTCTGAAATAGCGGGGTTCTGGGGAGACTGCTGCATCTGCTGCTTCCTTTTCAACATAAAGAATGTGAAACTTGTTCTAGGCAGCCAGACCTGCCTTTTAGAAACAAGCTTTCCTAGAGACTTCTACAGTTCTAACACTCCACAGTTTTTTCAATCTATTTTTCAGAACTGTTAACTGATATGTATATAGGTATGAACAACAAATCATCAACTTTGTCACTGCTAAAATACTTCCCCCACTTCTCTCATGCTTCCTCTGGTGACTTTCTCACCATCCACAAAACAAAACTTCATCTTTCACCCAGGCAGGCTTTTAAGCAATAAAACAAAATCAAGAATAAACATGTTCTTTTTAAATTTTCTTTCACTGTTTATTTATGTATGTATTTATTTACTTAGTGGTCTTGTCTTTTCTGGTGTGGGAACGAAAGTAGATGTGAAAAAAAAAGTAGTATCAATCAATATCTTAATCATTTATGCCATGACTTTGTTAGACCCTATTCGTGGAAACTGAAAGAACATACACTAAAATCCAGGTACACACTCACCTGTATAATATGTCTCCAAAAGCCTGTAAAAAAAAAAAAATGGAAAGATTTAGTGCAGTTCACAAGATGCATCTTTCACTAAGTTCAGTGTGAAATTTGGAGTCAGCTCCTCAAGATATTATTTCCCGACCATCTTCTCTTCTGCAAAGCATTTTCTATTTCTTCTGTAATGAAAAACCCAGTCAGTCATATTGTCGCTAATTAATGTCCTGAGAAGGTCTGAGTCTTGAAGACATTCTCTAAAGAAGCGAAGGGAGAAGAGGCCCAGAGAGTCTGTGCTCCACGGTAACGTCGAATAACCTACTCAGTCATCTTTCCCCGAACCTATTACCCAAATGAGTGGATCCCAAAATAATATTAATGTGAGCCTAGATTCCCAAAACTTCTGATCTTGCCGTGTCCTCAAATTAACCTAAATGTAAATGAATCACTCACTATTTTATACATGTTTGACAACCCAAAATGTATTAGTGACTTAGTTGGGGAACAGTTATTGGGGCTGTTACCTTGACCATTCCACAAAGTTTTGTGGCTGGTGGAAAAGTAGGAGGGACCTTTGGCTGGTAGAATCCCTTGGCGGGGCTATACTCTCCCAATAAAGTAGCATTAGTTATGCGAATGTGTTTTTGGAAACACATCATGGAAATAAAGGTAGGGAGATGGATTTCAGCCACGAGGAAAATACTTATATATGTGAATAGTCAAAAACCTGAAACCACATTGTGAGTTTGTACCTGAAGTAGCTCCACATCTGGTTTATGGCACATTTTCATCAGCTCCTCATACGTTCCTCTTAAAATCTCCCTCCTATGAGCCATTTTGGCTTTGCTTAAATGCAGTTGATGAAAAATATCTCTCCCCTTCTTTTTCAGCATCTCCAAATTCTGTTTTTCTTCCTCATGATGAAATGCAGGCATCTTCTGATACTCAGCTCTAATAGCTTCTAGCCTTACATTCACATAATCCTGCAGTGATAATGGGTTAGTCAAAAGAGAAATGTATTTATCCATCTCCTATTAAATCTCACTGATTCCCTTTGTCTCTCGAACACCCAATAGTTTAAACCTCAGTCTTGCCAGTTCTTAGAATCCACAAATTTTTTTCCTTTCCTTTCTTTCTGCATAAAGATCAACATAGATGTATCTGACCAATTACATTAAATTTATTCAAGATAATGGGTGTTCTAAGACAGTTGGAAATAAAAAAAACACAATTTGAATTTCTCTATTCCAACCCATATTTATGGAAAAGTAAGAACAGTTCATGCTTAAGAGTTGGAGTATAGAGCTATACTTACTAGAAAGGAAATAATTATTTCTATTTCTGAGATACGCAACAAGTTGCTTAAACTCATTATATGTGAAATGACCTTAGACTACCATGTCCAGCTAAATGCATTTTGCCCAGCAAAACCTATCCTAATAAGGCTGCATTTATGATTTGGCCATCTTTGCCTCCCTGAGTTCATTTCCTTCCATTCTTTTTCTAAGTCATCCCAGTCTGAAACATAGACTTCTTTGTGGTTCCCCGGGCCTCCAAATATACACAAACTCAAAATTACTGCATATGCTGTTCTCTCCAACTAGAATTTTACACACACACACACACACACACACACACACACACACATATACATATATACACACTCATGGTCCGCATATATATCCATACATACTTTCGTGCTCCCCTTCCTCTTCAAAACTTTGTTCAATTTGAATTTTTCAGTGAGTGTTTTTTCTGACCACACTATTTAAAACTCAGGCACTAATCTCCAGTTTCTGGCCCCTATTGTCCTTTTCTACTTCCCTGCTTGATTATTCTCCAACAAAGAATCTACCACACTCGAACACATCATGTATTGCACATACTGGCATGTTGACCATTTTTGCCTCTCTCATTTGGATTGTACGATTTGTGAGGACAAAGGTGCATTCTTTCTTCTACACTAGCAGATTTTCTAACTTAATATTCAACATAGACTAGGTTCTTATGAAATACTTTTCAACACACTAATATTAGCTATCATACCCTCCGAGTATACATCCACAAAGAGAAAATCATTTTTAATATTTCTCTGCCTGAAGTCCTCAGAGTTCTCCTTATATTTAGATACTAGTTCCCATATTTCGGGCATGTTTGCACGTATCCCTCAAGACACAAATCTGTATTTCTCACCATTTTTCTCATCATATGTTGTGGATTATTCAATATTAACTAGTTTAGATTCTTAATTTCATGGTTGCCCTAGATTTCCCCTGTCACTCTTTCTGCCTCAAATTTTCCATGCAATTCCAAATACTACTTGTCCACCAGCATTCAGATTAATGCTGACCCAGGCTCAGAAGGTTCACTTGAGCTTTCCATGACTGTCAAATAACTCTTATGCCCAGCATATCCAACCAGCACATATAGAACGCTGTGAGATGGCCCAGTTTCTTGTATCTGTTGGTATATAGCTACAGGTTTGTATGAAAACAAACCAGCATGCTTTGGATAACATCAATGGTTTTGTTAGAAATCCCATCTAACAGTCATACTATTCTACATAAGAAATGAGGCCAGTTTTTCTCAATGTTTTCTTTTTTTTTTTTAATGGACTCCCAGAAACACTATGGTTTGATATCAAGTTCCTATTTTAAGAGTCACCCATTTGCCCTCTGTAAGTTCCTGGAGAAGGTAGCGTAGTTCAGGACTAACCTTCCAGTGGCTGATTCTGGTGGTTTCCACGTTCAGGTTTCTCTGATTTTCACGAGCTTTTCCCCATAAAGACTGCATTTTCTTTAAAAGCTTCTCCTGTAAAACAGCCACAAATTGAAGCACCAGTGAAGACAATAAAGTAACATGCAGACCGTTTCATAGGGAGGGGGCCCAGAATGAGAGACAAGTAAGTCCCTAGGAAATGGCATTTCTTCTATTTCCCTTCTTCTTTGTCAAATCTCAGAGGTTTGAGGCTAAGAAAGCCCAAAAGAGAGTTGCTTAAAGGGACTCAGAGTTGGCTTTACCCAATCTCCAAGAAAATAGACCCACAGGAATTTCATGTGTCCTTAATAGAAATAGACCTTCAGAGGCATCACTTACCCGGTGTTCCTCAGCAGCCCACTCAACGGGACAGTGTCTGTGATCCCGGTGCTCCTGAGAGCTGGAGCACAGCGAACAGAGCAGGCTCTTGTCCACTTCACAGAACATCTTCTTTGTCTCCCTGTGAGTGCCACACATTTGCTCCTCAGAGCTCAGGAATAGCCAGAGACTGGCTTTCCTGGCAAGGGAAGCCATCTTCTTCAAATGAATGTTAGTTTTGAGGTTTCTCTGCTCTGTTGACTTTGTGCATTCAAAGCACTGAGTAAGAATTGGGATGTCTTGCCAGTTGAGGTAGAAACAGGGCCGGCAAAAGCTGTGCCCACAGTCTATGGTGACCGGGTCTATGAAGTAGTTCATGCAGATGGGGCAGGTGACTTCCCTCTGGAAGACTTGCGAGATTCCAGAATTCATGTTTCTGAGGAAGAAAGAGCAACATGTCATTTTGGGGTCTGGGTTGATGAAAAGCTTCCGAACATGTGGAGATAAGTGATAGCTCTAGTTTCTTCTCTTGACAGTGTTCATTAAAGCACAGCAAACTATTTCTTCTGTAACAAAAATAAAAATCTCACACAGAGAGAGTCTCCCGGCTTTATAGTAGATATTACTGACTAGATGACTCACAACCCCTTCTACTCCCAGTTCCTGTCTGTAACATAATACTAATCTCTTCAATTTCCCATTTTCTGAATGTGGATCTGGAAATTGGGTTTGATTCTAAGTGGCCTAGAATAAATTGTAGTTGTTCCTATTCTTCTTTCATATAACTGCTGAATGAGTATGAAAGAGTGGGAAAAACTGCCTTGGCCAAAGAAATACGAGAAGATGGCCAGAGGGTCCTATGATATGTTTTTAGAGAGAGACACAACAGTGGGGCAGCAAACCACCATGGCACCTGTTTACCTGTATAACAAGCCTGCACGTCCTGCACGTTTATCTCAGGACTTAAAATAATATAAAATTAAAGTAAAATAAAAAACCAAAACCAAAAGAAAATAGAAAAACCAGTCAACCAACCAAATAAACAAATAAAAAACAGCAATTAAACCAATTTAGGTTGACTAGAAGAGAAAAAAGAATTAAAGATATTGGGCCTTTTTATTTTCTCGTGGATTAAATTAACTTCTCCTAGGGATACCCAAACTCTGAACTAACATATAGTAGGATTTTTGTGAAACTTAAAGAGGTGTAATTATATTTCTATGGTGTGATGGTGAATCTTAGGTATGAGTCTGACGGGATTAACCAACACCTAGGGAACTGGTGCAGCATTGTTTCTGGGTGAGTCTGTGAAGGTGTTTCCAGAGGAGAGAGACATGTGAGTTGGTGAGCTGAGTGGGACCATCATCCCTCAATGTGAGTGGGCATCATTCAATCAGCTGGTAGCTCAGATAAAAGGAAAAGGCCAGAGAAAAAGCAATTTCCTCTTTCTTTCTCCTGAAGCTGGTTCTGAGGCTTTCAGCCTTGAGCTCAGTCAAGATACCGGCATCCTCAGGACATCAGCTTAAAGACAGCCTATATTTGGAACTGCTCAGACTCCATAATCAAGCAAACGAATTATCCTGATGAATTCCCTCTCGCGTAGAATCATGCGTAGCTTGAGGACAGATACCTGTTCTGAGAAATGTGTAGGGAGGTTTTATTTATTTACTTTTTGAGATGGAGACTCACTCTGTCACCCAGGCTGGAGTGCAGTGGTGCAATCTCGGCTCACTGCAACCTCCGCCTCCTGGGTCAAGCAGGTCTCCTGCCTTAGCCTCCTGAGTACCTGGGATTACAGGAACATGCCACTACACCCGGCAAATTTTTTCTTTTCTTTTTTTTTTTTTTTTTTTTTTCCAGTAGAGATGAGGTTTTGCCCTGTTGGCCAGGCTGGACTTGAACTCCTGGCCTCAAGTGATCTGCCCGCCACGGCCTCCAAAAGTGCTGAGACTACAGGCATGAGCCACCGCACCTAGCCAGGCGGTTTTATTGTTTTGACATGATAGAATATACTTATACAAACCTAGGTGGTATAGCCTGCTACACACCTATGATATACAGTACAGCCTACTGCTCCTAGACTACAAAACTGTACAGCATGTTCTGTACTGTATACTGTAGGCAATTGTAACACAGTGGTAATTATTTAGTATGTAAACATATTTAAATACAGAAAAGGTACAGTAAACATACTGGTATTATAATCTTATGTGACCACCATGTGTGGTTTGTGGTTGGCTGAAATGGCTCATGAATGTATCTCTACATGTATACATATACATCCTATGATTCTGTCTGTCTGGAGAGCCCTGACTAATACATAAACTATGGTCTTTGGCAATTTTAAGTCCTTTTCTTTACTCTCCTTTCTTTGATAACGCTGCTGAATTTTAGTGAAAGAAATGAAAAATCTTAGGATTGTAAATATTCTCCAGAGGTCATCTAAGTCATTTTAAGGAATTTTTCATCGTTTAATAAGATTAAGACTCAAGCGAGATGGCAACCACCATCACGTATCAAATTATATCTTATATATTTATTTGGTCGAAAAATTGTGTTTTGATGTCCAAACTAGGATGTTTCGGGGAGCTTTCTCATTTTTTTCAGTTTCACTATTTTGCGACTCTCATCATTACCTTACTAATTTAAAGTTATGTCTAAATGCTGAATGAATGAATTAACATTCATTAACGTCTTCTCAATTCAATTGTATAATATTAATACACTCATTACACATATATTTACACACACCTATGTGTACATACATGTATAAATATCAACTCCATATATTCATTATGCAACCGATACGTATCGGTTGCAGCAAACACCAGATATGTCAATTTTTTCAAAACTATATTGAAGAATGATAGAAAACGCAAAATAACAACAATTAGTATCCTCATAATTCATAAAATCTATAACAAGAATATGAATTACAAATGGTATCATTGTGTAGATTTAAGATAATGAGATATTTTTAACACTCTAATTTATTATTTTGTAAAGGAAAGAAGATATAATTTTATCAATATAAGTTTCACTCACCCCTGGGTTCTTTGAATGGTTCCCACGATGATTCTTCAAGAAATAATTACGTTAAGTACTCCTCAAGGTCAGGAGCTCATTCACCGCAGTACTGAATTTCAGAGGTCACCAAAATACAGCTCCCTCTAAGCGCGCTCCTTCTCCTTTGGAGAAAACTGAGCTTGTCTCTTCTATGTCCTTTTATAAGAATCTCTGAAGACCACACCCACCTCTTTAAGTGGGTGGAGTATTGAGAAAGGTTGAGAATAAGATGATTAGGTTTACGCAGTATGTAGATCACACCTTTGCACCGCTGATTAAATTATCATCACTCCTTAAAAAACCATGACTGAAATGAATCATATGTAACGTAAATCCTATCAGATTAGACACACACTGGAAATCGACTAAGATGCATTTTATACTGTTTATTGAGTTTCATCCAAGATACAGGCATTCCTCTAAAGGCGCATTTATTTATTCTAGAGAAACTGTCTCCTTGTGGAGTGCAGTGGTACAATCATATCTCACTGCAGCCGTGAATTCCAAGGCTCAAGGGATCCTCCTGCTTCAGCCTCCCAAGTAGCTAGGACTACAGGCGCACACCATCCCACCTGGCTAATGTTTTTTACAACTTTTCGTAGAGTCAGGGTATGGCTCTGCAGCCCAGGCTGTTCTACAACTCCTGTCTTCAAGCGATCCTCTGGTCTTGGACTTCCAAAGTGCTTGGGAGTACAGGCATAAACCACCTCGTCCAGCCTTAAATGCTGCTTTAGTACATTTACAGGATATTCGAAGAGAAGTCCAACAGGAAGATAAAACTTTTTTTGTTTTCTACCACTCCAAGAGAAGTCACTGACTAACCAAATAACTACTATTTTGAGGTCTCTCGTTGATTTTACAAAACGTTGCCAATCTCATGGGTGAAATATGAGTTCTTATTTTAATGCTTTTCTCCACATTGTGCATGATGTTCTACCATGACTAGAAGTACAATATAATAATTAATTTGGGGATTATAAACAAGTTTTAGGACGTAGGCTGATTCACAAATACAGAATCCAAATGATAGGGATGGACTGTATTTTTCTTTCTATAACAGATATTTTTGCTGTCATGTGACAAATTAAAAAAGAAAAGAGATTTCAGAAGCAGCTACTTAAATATTTTCTGACAGAGGAATTCTTTGCCAATAGCTCCCACAAGACTTATATTCAAGAGTGTCAGAACAGTGAAGACAAATCCATCAGCCCTACGTCTGTCAAGGTTCAAAAAGTCTGTCAAGGTTCCAAAATCAAAGCAGAACCCATAATATATATGTATAATTAGGGAGATCCACATATGAATTAAGTGCAAGGAACTGATTTCCACAGTTGATGGGCTGCCTGAGCAAGTATGAGATCCCTGTTAAAGTCAGTTAGGAAGAAAAATCCTCAGTTGGCTGGATCCCAATGGTCATGATTCAAAGCTTTGGTCCAAAGTCAGTAGGGGGCAATTGGAAGATTAGAGTCCCATTTGCTATTTTAAATGTTGTTCAAGGAATGCCTATGTCTTTCTTTAAGGGACTTTCACTGATGAAGTCAGGCTTACCTGGGTACACTTGCTAGTTACAAGACTAGGGCCTTTGGTTACATCTGCAAAACACCTTCCCAGTAGGTCATACGTGAGTGTTTCATTGAATAATATTAAGAACGTTTGTCTATGCCACAAAGTCCAGTTTCATTCTCCTACATGTGGCTTGCCAATTATCCTAGCACCATTTGTTGAATAAGGTGTCCTCTCCACACTTTACGTTTTTGTTTGCTTTGTCGAAGATCAGTTGGTTATAAATATTTGGTTTATTTCCGGGTTCTCTACTCTGTTCCACGGGTCTATGTGCCTATTTTTATACGAGTAGCATCTGTTTTGGTGATGAATAAAGGCCTGGAGTATGGGGATGTAATGCTCAGTGGCCAGACAGTCAGGTGCAGCAGCACAGCCTCATCCAGCCATTAGAGAGGGGATAGGAACAGAGAAAGGTGGGGAAGACTAGAGGCTGGTTTAGGAAAGGAACCAGAGCCCTTGGTTGGGTCGAAATGGGGGTGGAGGGCGATTCCAGCTTGTCTTCTGCTGCATGAATACCCTGACCCCCTGCCACAAACAGACATCTATACACAGAAGCTCTCCTGTGACTGAGATTCTTGGTTATTTTCTTGCTTGATGCAATTTTCTTGCTTGAGTCAATTGATTGACTCCCAAGAAAGTGGTGTAAAAATTGGTTCCTAATAAAATTTGCAATTTGAAAATATTCTATTTGAAGCAGATGAATGGTTAACAACCTTGGAAAACCAATATTTCCAGTGTGTGTCTAATCTGATAGGATTTACGTTACATATGATTCATTTCAGTCATGGTTTTTTAAGGAGTGATGATAATTTAATCAGCGGTGCAAAGGTGTGATCTACATACTGCGTAAACCTAATCATCTTATTCTCAACCTTTCTCAATACTCCACCCACTTAAAGAGGTGGGTGTGGTCTTCAGAGATTCTTATAAAAGGACATAGAAGAGACAAGCTCAGTTTTCTCCAAAGGAGAAGGAGCGCGCTTAGAGGGAGCTGTATTTTGGTGACCTCTGAAATTCAGTACTGCGGTGAATGAGCTCCTGACCTTGAGGAGTACTTAACGTAATTATTTCTTGAAGAATCATCGTGGGAACCATTCAAAGAACCCAGGGGTGAGTGAAACTTATATTGATAAAATTATATCTTCTTTCCTTTACAAAATAATAAATTAGAGTGTTAAAAATATCTCATTATCTTAAATCTACACAATGATACCATTTGTAATTCATATTCTTGTTATAGATTTTATGAATTATGAGGATACTAATTGTTGTTATTTTGCGTTTTCTATCATTCTTCAATATAGTTTTGAAAAAATTGACATATCTGGTGTTTGCTGCAACCGATACGTATCGGTTGCATAATGAATATATGGAGTTGATATTTATACATGTATGTACACATAGGTGTGTGTAAATATATGTGTAATGAGTGTATTAATATTATACAATTGAATTGAGAAGACGTTAATGAATGTTAATTCATTCATTCAGCATTTAGACATAACTTTAAATTAGTAAGGTAATGATGAGAGTCGCAAAATAGTGAAACTGAAAAAAATGAGAAAGCTCCCCGAAACATCCTAGTTTGGACATCAAAACACAATTTTTCGACCAAATAAATATATAAGATATAATTTGATACGTGATGGTGGTTGCCATCTCGCTTGAGTCTTAATCTTATTAAACGATGAAAAATTCCTTAAAATGACTTAGATGACCTCTGGAGAATATTACAATCCTAAGATTTTTCATTTCTTTCACTAAAATTCAGCAGCGTTATCAAAGAAAGGAGAGTAAAGAAAAGGACTTAAAATTGCCAAAGACCATAGTTTATGTATTAGTCAGGGCTCTCCAGACAGACAGAATCATAGGATGTATATGTATACATGTAGAGATACATTCATGAGCCATTTCAGCCAACCACAAACCACACATGGTGGTCACATAAGATTATAATACCAGTATGTTTACTGTACCTTTTCTGTATTTAAATATGTTTACATACTAAATAATTACCACTGTGTTACAATTGCCTACAGTATACAGTACAGAACATGCTGTACAGTTTTGTAGTCTAGGAGCAGTAGGCTGTACTGTATATCATAGGTGTGTAGCAGGCTATACCACCTAGGTTTGTATAAGTATATTCTATCATGTCAAAACAATAAAACCGCCTGGCTAGGTGCGGTGGCTCATGCCTGTAGTCTCAGCACTTTTGGAGGCCGTGGCGGGCAGATCACTTGAGGCCAGGAGTTCAAGACCAGCCTGGCCAACAGGGCAAAACCTCATCTCTACTGGAAAAAAAAAAAAAAAAAAAAAAAAAAAGAAAAAATTTGCCGGGTGTAGTGGCATGTTCCTGTAATCCCAGGTACTCAGGAGGCTAAGGCAGGAGACCTGCTTGACCCAGGAGGCGGAGGTTGCAGTGAGCCGAGATTGCACCACTGCACTCCAGCCTGGGTGACAGAGTGAGTCTCCATCTCAAAAAGTAAATAAATAAAACCTCCCTACACATTTCTCAGAACAGGTATCTGTCCTCAAGCTACACATGATTCTACGCGAGAGGGAATTCATCAGGATAATTCGTTTGCTTGATTATGGAGTCTGAGCAGTTCCAAATATAGGCTGTCTTTAAGCTGATGTCCTGAGGATGCCGGTATCTTGACTGAGCTCAAGGCTGAAAGCCTCAGAACCAGCTTCAGGAGAAAGAAAGAGGAAATTGCTTTTTCTCTGGCCTTTTCCTTTTATCTGAGCTACCAGCTGATTGAATGATGCCCACTCACATTGAGGGATGATGGTCCCACTCAGCTCACCAACTCACATGTCTCTCTCCTCTGGAAACACCTTCACAGACTCACCCAGAAACAATGCTGCACCAGTTCCCTAGGTGTTGGTTAATCCGTCAGACTCATACCTAAGATTCACCATCACACCATAGAAATATAATTACACCTCTTTAAGTTTCACAAAAATCCTACTATATGTTAGTTCAGAGTTTGGGTATCCCTAGGAGAAGTTAATTTAATCCACGAGAAAATAAAAAGGCCCAATATCTTTAATTCTTTTTTCTCTTCTAGTCAACCTAAATTGGTTTAATTGCTGTTTTTTATTTGTTTATTTGGTTGGTTGACTGGTTTTTCTATTTTCTTTTGGTTTTGGTTTTTTATTTTACTTTAATTTTATATTATTTTAAGTCCTGAGATAAACGTGCAGGACGTGCAGGCTTGTTATACAGGTAAACAGGTGCCATGGTGGTTTGCTGCCCCACTGTTGTGTCTCTCTCTAAAAACATATCATAGGACCCTCTGGCCATCTTCTCGTATTTCTTTGGCCAAGGCAGTTTTTCCCACTCTTTCATACTCATTCAGCAGTTATATGAAAGAAGAATAGGAACAACTACAATTTATTCTAGGCCACTTAGAATCAAACCCAATTTCCAGATCCACATTCAGAAAATGGGAAATTGAAGAGATTAGTATTATGTTACAGACAGGAACTGGGAGTAGAAGGGGTTGTGAGTCATCTAGTCAGTAATATCTACTATAAAGCCGGGAGACTCTCTCTGTGTGAGATTTTTATTTTTGTTACAGAAGAAATAGTTTGCTGTGCTTTAATGAACACTGTCAAGAGAAGAAACTAGAGCTATCACTTATCTCCACATGTTCGGAAGCTTTTCATCAACCCAGACCCCAAAATGACATGTTGCTCTTTCTTCCTCAGAAACATGAATTCTGGAATCTCGCAAGTCTTCCAGAGGGAAGTCACCTGCCCCATCTGCATGAACTACTTCATAGACCCGGTCACCATAGACTGTGGGCACAGCTTTTGCCGGCCCTGTTTCTACCTCAACTGGCAAGACATCCCAATTCTTACTCAGTGCTTTGAATGCATAAAGTCAACACAGCAGAGAAACCTCAAAACTAACATTCATTTGAAGAAGATGGCTTCCCTTGCCAGGAAAGCCAGTCTCTGGCTATTCCTGAGCTCTGAGGAGCAAATGTGTGGCACTCACAGGGAGACAAAGAAGATGTTCTGTGAAGTGGACAAGAGCCTGCTCTGTTCGCTGTGCTCCAGCTCTCAGGAGCACCGGGATCACAGACACTGTCCCGTTGAGTGGGCTGCTGAGGAACACCGGGTAAGTGATGCCTCTGAAGGTCTATTTCTATTAAGGACACATGAAATTCCTGTGGGTCTATTTTCTTGGAGATTGGGTAAAGCCAACTCTGAGTCCCTTTAAGCAACTCTCTTTTGGGCTTTCTTAGCCTCAAACCTCTGAGATTTGACAAAGAAGAAGGGAAATAGAAGAAATGCCATTTCCTAGGGACTTACTTGTCTCTCATTCTGGGCCCCCTCCCTATGAAACGGTCTGCATGTTACTTTATTGTCTTCACTGGTGCTTCAATTAGTGGCTCTTTTGCAGGAGAAGCTTTTAAAGAAAATGCAGTCTTTATGGGGAAAAGCTCGTGAAAATCAGAGAAACCTGAACGTGGAAACCACCAGAATCAGCCACTGGAAGGTTAGTCCTGAACTACGCTACCTTCTCCAGGAACTTACAGAGGGCAAATGGGTGACTCTTAAAATAGGAACTTGATATCAAACCATAGTGTTTCTGGGAGTCCATTAAAAAAAAAAAAAGAAAACATTGAGAAAAACTGGCCTCATTTCTTATGTAGAATAGTATGACTGTTAGATGGGATTTCTAACAAAACCATTGATGTTATCCAAAGCATGCTGGTTTGTTTTCATACAAACCTGTAGCTATATACCAACAGATACAAGAAACTGGGCCATCTCACAGCGTTCTATATGTGCTGGTTGGATATGCTGGGCATAAGAGTTATTTGACAGTCATGGAAAGCTCAAGTGAACCTTCTGAGCCTGGGTCAGCATTAATCTGAATGCTGGTGGACAAGTAGTATTTGGAATTGCATGGAAAATTTGAGGCAGAAAGAGTGACAGGGGAAATCTAGGGCAACCATGAAATTAAGAATCTAAACTAGTTAATATTGAATAATCCACAACATATGATGAGAAAAATGGTGAGAAATACAGATTTGTGTCTTGAGGGATACGTGCAAACATGCCCGAAATATGGGAACTAGTATCTAAATATAAGGAGAACTCTGAGGACTTCAGGCAGAGAAATATTAAAAATGATTTTCTCTTTGTGGATGTATACTCGGAGGGTATGATAGCTAATATTAGTGTGTTGAAAAGTATTTCATAAGAACCTAGTCTATGTTGAATATTAAGTTAGAAAATCTGCTAGTGTAGAAGAAAGAATGCACCTTTGTCCTCACAAATCGTACAATCCAAATGAGAGAGGCAAAAATGGTCAACATGCCAGTATGTGCAATACATGATGTGTTCGAGTGTGGTAGATTCTTTGTTGGAGAATAATCAAGCAGGGAAGTAGAAAAGGACAATAGGGGCCAGAAACTGGAGATTAGTGCCTGAGTTTTAAATAGTGTGGTCAGAAAAAACACTCACTGAAAAATTCAAATTGAACAAAGTTTTGAAGAGGAAGGGGAGCACGAAAGTATGTATGGATATATATGCGGACCATGAGTGTGTATATATGTATATGTGTGTGTGTGTGTGTGTGTGTGTGTGTGTGTGTGTAAAATTCTAGTTGGAGAGAACAGCATATGCAGTAATTTTGAGTTTGTGTATATTTGGAGGCCCGGGGAACCACAAAGAAGTCTATGTTTCAGACTGGGATGACTTAGAAAAAGAATGGAAGGAAATGAACTCAGGGAGGCAAAGATGGCCAAATCATAAATGCAGCCTTATTAGGATAGGTTTTGCTGGGCAAAATGCATTTAGCTGGACATGGTAGTCTAAGGTCATTTCACATATAATGAGTTTAAGCAACTTGTTGCGTATCTCAGAAATAGAAATAATTATTTCCTTTCTAGTAAGTATAGCTCTATACTCCAACTCTTAAGCATGAACTGTTCTTACTTTTCCATAAATATGGGTTGGAATAGAGAAATTCAAATTGTGTTTTTTTTATTTCCAACTGTCTTAGAACACCCATTATCTTGAATAAATTTAATGTAATTGGTCAGATACATCTATGTTGATCTTTATGCAGAAAGAAAGGAAAGGAAAAAAATTTGTGGATTCTAAGAACTGGCAAGACTGAGGTTTAAACTATTGGGTGTTCGAGAGACAAAGGGAATCAGTGAGATTTAATAGGAGATGGATAAATACATTTCTCTTTTGACTAACCCATTATCACTGCAGGATTATGTGAATGTAAGGCTAGAAGCTATTAGAGCTGAGTATCAGAAGATGCCTGCATTTCATCATGAGGAAGAAAAACAGAATTTGGAGATGCTGAAAAAGAAGGGGAGAGATATTTTTCATCAACTGCATTTAAGCAAAGCCAAAATGGCTCATAGGAGGGAGATTTTAAGAGGAACGTATGAGGAGCTGATGAAAATGTGCCATAAACCAGATGTGGAGCTACTTCAGGTACAAACTCACAATGTGGTTTCAGGTTTTTGACTATTCACATATATAAGTATTTTCCTCGTGGCTGAAATCCATCTCCCTACCTTTATTTCCATGATGTGTTTCCAAAAACACATTCGCATAACTAATGCTACTTTATTGGGAGAGTATAGCCCCGCCAAGGGATTCTACCAGCCAAAGGTCCCTCCTACTTTTCCACCAGCCACAAAACTTTGTGGAATGGTCAAGGTAACAGCCCCAATAACTGTTCCCCAACTAAGTCACTAATACATTTTGGGTTGTCAAACATGTATAAAATAGTGAGTGATTCATTTACATTTAGGTTAATTTGAGGACACGGCAAGATCAGAAGTTTTGGGAATCTAGGCTCACATTAATATTATTTTGGGATCCACTCATTTGGGTAATAGGTTCGGGGAAAGATGACTGAGTAGGTTATTCGACGTTACCGTGGAGCACAGACTCTCTGGGCCTCTTCTCCCTTCGCTTCTTTAGAGAATGTCTTCAAGACTCAGACCTTCTCAGGACATTAATTAGCGACAATATGACTGACTGGGTTTTTCATTACAGAAGAAATAGAAAATGCTTTGCAGAAGAGAAGATGGTCGGGAAATAATATCTTGAGGAGCTGACTCCAAATTTCACACTGAACTTAGTGAAAGATGCATCTTGTGAACTGCACTAAATCTTTCCATTTTTTTTTTTTTACAGGCTTTTGGAGACATATTATACAGGTGAGTGTGTACCTGGATTTTAGTGTATGTTCTTTCAGTTTCCACGAATAGGGTCTAACAAAGTCATGGCATAAATGATTAAGATATTGATTGATACTACTTTTTTTTTCACATCTACTTTCGTTCCCACACCAGAAAAGACAAGACCACTAAGTAAATAAATACATACATAAATAAACAGTGAAAGAAAATTTAAAAAGAACATGTTTATTCTTGATTTTGTTTTATTGCTTAAAAGCCTGCCTGGGTGAAAGATGAAGTTTTGTTTTGTGGATGGTGAGAAAGTCACCAGAGGAAGCATGAGAGAAGTGGGGGAAGTATTTTAGCAGTGACAAAGTTGATGATTTGTTGTTCATACCTATATACATATCAGTTAACAGTTCTGAAAAATAGATTGAAAAAACTGTGGAGTGTTAGAACTGTAGAAGTCTCTAGGAAAGCTTGTTTCTAAAAGGCAGGTCTGGCTGCCTAGAACAAGTTTCACATTCTTTATGTTGAAAAGGAAGCAGCAGATGCAGCAGTCTCCCCAGAACCCCGCTATTTCAGACAAAGATGTCAGGGGAGTCTACCAAGAAGTGGAACTCAGTATTTCATTTCTGAATATTCTCAAGGCCATAAGGCTAAGGAACTTTACACATTTGGGGCAAAAAATAAGAAAGATCAGACTGAATTCTCACTCAGACTCTCCCACTATGCTTTAAAATTTGGAAGCTGTAAATAGGAATTAATTTCAAAAAGGGAGTAATGTTTGAATTATCAAATTTGTGGGTTCAAAGGATTCTCATGAAATGTCTTTTAAATGCAAATAGTGACTTTTATTTATTTTATGGCTGTAGATGTTGTAACTGCAGGTTTTTCCTTGCAGGAGTGAGTGCGTGCTGCTGCACATGCCCCAGCCTCTGAATCTAGAGCTCAGGGCGGGGCCCATCACTGGACTGAGGGACAGGCTCAACCAATTCCGAGGTAAGTCTCCACCCACAGGCAGCACTCCCACTGTCTAAATATTATTATTGTTAGGATCACATAGGTAATATTTCACCCTTTATCAAATATTTTACTTCTTTATAGACGTAAGTGAACAATATAATCATGCAACCCTTTTGTATCTAAGTCTGTATAGTCAGATTTATAGCATTAAGTTTGAAAGATAGTGAAAAACAAATACATTATGGCCTCATATGTAGTGAGCAATGTAATGGGAAAAAGGAGCAGTGTAGCAAATTTAAAAAAGGAGCAAATGGAACAATGCTCAGAATGAAGGTGAGTTATTTAATGTTAAATACAAAATTTTACATTTCTTTAGTGTGTTCATTTGAACAGCTAAGAACTGTTCTTTTGGGGAGTATAGTTTACTGGAGATTCTTGGGGTTTTTAAATTTTTAAATGGATATATATTATGTATTTCCAAGAAAATTAGTTAATGGGTAAAAATAAAAAGAAGATATCATTTTGTGAATACAAGTAAAATTACAAACAAAAAGAAGTTCAGTTTAATTGCAATATGAAAAGCTACATGTTAAGTCTAAAACCCAGCTTCAGCCCCAAGCTAGCATGGAGGGCCGCAGAGAGACTGGTAAAAGATTTTGCAGAAATCTGCTTTAAGTTATCACGTATGACATGTACTTACGGATTTTTGTCCAGTTATCTAGAGCAGTTCTTGGGTAACTGAAAATCTTCACATTCTTTCCAAAATGATAGCACTAGTTTTTAAGAAAAAGAAACATTTCTAAATAATGATCTTGGTAACAGCATAGCATTTAGGGCATATAATGTGCAAATTTTGCTTTGAAAATTGGATTGAAAGAAGTTGGTCTTACATTTGGCTCTCAGTGTGTAAGTTTTCAAAACGCTTTTAATATCTGTGGTTAGCGTTTTGTTTGTCTTGTAGATAATATTAATCATCTCTATACTTTATTAGAAGTTACAAGCAAAAGTGTCCTTGTGACTTTACGTTTCCTGGTAAATTAACTTCTTGATAGAACAATTTTTGCTTATTTACACATATCTATGCACGTTTTCTTTCTTTCTTTCTATTTATTTATTTATTGATTGATTTATTTATTTATTTTGCAGTAGATATTACTCTGCATCATAATGAAGCCAACAGTCATATCTTTCGGTGTGGAGATTTGAGAAGCATTTGTATTGGATGTGACCGTCAAAATGCGCCCCATATCACTGCAACACCTACAAGTTTTCTTGCATGGGCTGCTCAGACTTTCACCTCCGGCAAATATTACTGGGAGGTCCATGTGGGGGACTCTTGGAATTGGGCTTTTGGTGTCTGTAATAAGTATTGGCAAGGGAAGAATCAGAATGGCAGTATATATGGAGAGGAGGGACTCTTTAGTCTTGGGTGTGTTAAGAACGACACTCAGTGCAGTCTCTTTACCACCTCCCCTATTACACTGCAATATGTCCCAAGACCTACCAGCCATGTAGGATTATTCCTGGATTGTGAAGCTAGAACTGTGAGCTTTGTTGATGTTAATCAAAGCTCCCCTATATACACCATCTCTAATTGCTCCTTCTCACCTCCTCTCAGGCCTGTCTTTTGCTGTATTCACCTCTGACCTGAGACAAATCACAAATGTGTTCATCTGCTGTGGGAACCCCTTTATCCCAGAAAGCCCTCTTCCTTGTGCCTTATCAAACAGGACAAATAGGTTCTGTTCTATGTCTTGAATTGCATCCTAATGTTATTAACATTCATTTCTGTGTTACTATTAAATGCGGTAAAAACACTAAAAGTATATGTGTTGGTTCTTTATTAATTAATTTCTGAAAAATCATTATTCATGATCATGGCATAAAATATATTCTCTGTTTTCTCTTTTCTTCACTTCTGACCGCCACTGAGTGAAATAACAGATGACAGACATGTCTGAATGAAGTTAAAATCAGTGGAAGACAGTCGGGATCTTTCGCTTCATGCAAAAACTTGGAGTGAAGTCTCAATGATAACTGCGAAATGTTTTTCTTTCTCTTTATCTCACTATATCGCACTTATCCATCATGTTTCATTGTACTAATCTATCCCTTGAGTTAATGTCATTTGACCTTCCATGCTGGGCTTCATTTTGGAATTCTCGCCACATATATAAATAATCCTGCATTATTAGTGTGCTCTTCTACATTGAAATACACAAGGTGATCAGAACAATGCTGGATTCATTGAATTTTTTTATGAAAAGTAACTAAATATTGACTCCTACCTCAAAACACACACAGTCATTTCCAAATAGATTCATGTCCTGAAGGTAAGGGGAACATGATACAATATTCTCATAAGCCTTTCTTAACCAGGACAAAAATTAACAATTAAAAAAAAATTAGTTGGTTTATATTAATGATGACTTCTGTGTTTCAAAAAACATGATACAAGAATTGAAATGCAAACCATTAGTGGAGAAAGATATTCACCCGAACATATATAAAATAAAATACAACACATGTGCATGATGAATACTTAAAATGTATTTTAAGTATTTTTCCAGATTCTTCCAGATTGGCATAGAATAAACTTGGATGGCAGAGTCAATGATGAGATTTGCTGTGGAAGTGGGAAACCATTTTTTGGAGGACAGTAGTAAGGCTGTGAACTTATGTAAACAACCAAGTATTCAGTAGCAACTAAAATGTGTCTCCATAAGATTATTTTACAGATGCGTATCTGAAATCTGAAATTTGGGAGAACATTCTACTAGTGTTCTTTAGGGAGAAAATACAGCTGGGAGGGAAGATGAAGGAGAGAGAAACAGAATGTACTTGAGAGAAAATGCTATTTAGACTAAAATAGAATACTGCAGATACCACCACAAAGTGGTTAAGGTGTGTCTTATGGAGCAGAGATGGCAGAAAATACCACAGTAAAGAGATCTACAATTGGATTGTTAGTTCTGGATTTATTCTGTCAATGTTGTGGCTTCTAAACACATCAGTAATCTCCTTTGATCCATGTGCTAATTAACAACCCACACTCCGCCCCCTCTCCCAGATTCTTTCATTGTTTTAAACCCGATCTAATTCTAATCCAGCAGGTCAGTGTAACAAACATAATCATCTAAGAATTTTAAAAATATTTTTGATGAACTAGTGAATATACCTCATTCTCGAGAAAAATACTGTTTGAGAGGAAAAGTCGATGGTATTTAAAACCATTTAAGTGCATCCACACATGCAGAGATATACATATATATGTATATATTTATATATCTGAGTTAATTGCATCAATTAGAGTGGCTACCTGGATTAGGATTATATTGGGCTTTGCTGATGAAAGAATTCGGGATGTTGTTTGGTTACCTTGTAATACCTATATGAATATATTAACCCCGTAATTTTATTACTGGAGAAGGTCCCTTAGATATAATTAAGGATGATTCTATAGGGATGCGTATTGTGGCACTCTTTCCAATCATGAAAGAGAGAAAAATAAACATACTGTAATGTGGAAATTGTTTGGAAAACTAGAATGCATTTTACTAAACCCTGTAAAAACAAACACCATTTATATGCATCGATATATTGATACTAACAGACTTTCTTTGTCTCTTACGTGACTATAGTTCCTATTTTTCACTAGCATTTTTATTATGGACATAGACATAGTATTTTATTACGGATGGATATAGAAACAAAAAGAATTCCCTCTACAGGGGGTATAAAAATTATTTATAATTATATATTATATATATTACATATTATATATTATAGGTAAATATATATTTATATTTATATAAAACATATATTATACATAAAATATTATATTTTATTTACATGTTATATTATATAGTTTATATTATAAATAGAATATAAATATAATAATTATTAAATATAAATATTATTTATATTCTATTTATAATATAAATAATATTTATATTATAAAATATAAATATATATTTATATTTTATATATTTTTATATATAATATAAGAAATTACATATATATAATATAGGGACTCGATTAGTTTCTGCTAGTGTGAAGACAAGTCATATCATATCTAGGGGCCATGATGATAGGAGCAGTCAGAGGATTTCTTGCATTGTGATGAGTGCATATAAGTTAAACGAGCCACTTATCAGTAGAATTGATAGCAAGATAACGACTAGGGTTACTTCTTATGAAATTGTTTGGGCTACAACTTGTAATGCGTCAATTAGTGCATAATTTGAATTTAATTGCTCATCCTGATCATAGAATGGAATAGACGGCTAGGCTTGATATGGTTAGTAAAAATAGGAGGCCTATATTAAAATTAATTAGACGATCTGATATAGGGAGGGGGTTCACAATAGGAGAGCGATAGAAAGGGACAGGGTTGGAGCCTAACATAAAGGGTAATAGATGTTGAGGGCCATAGGGGTTCTTTGCTGAAAAGTGTTATTGTGTCAGCGAACGGTTGAAGCAGTCCCTAAGGGCTTACAATGTTAGGCCCTTTGCGTAGTTGTATGTAGCCTGAGTTTTCGTTAAGTGAGTGATTTAAAATCAATACCGATAATAATAATAATTATTAAATAGTTATATTAATGATAACAATAAAATTATTAATATTAATTATTAAAAATGACTGATATTAACAATTGATACTGATCTTATTAATTAGAAAACAATAATATTGGGTACCAATAATTAATATTAATAATAATATGAAAACTTTTTATTCGCAATTATTTCTCAATATTGATATTGGTAATTAATATTAATGTTAATAATAAATAAGTAATAATTAACAATCATATTACTCCTAATACCGCAGTGGGTGTACACCCACCTATGATATTGTTCCTAACGTCCAGGGAGGGAGAGAGCATGGTATTACTTTCAATATCGCAGCAGGTGTGCACCCACCCGGTGATATTGAGCCGAATATCCAGGGGGTGGAGTATGACGTTACGCCCAATATAGCAGTGGGTGTACATCCACCCGGTGATATTGCTCCTAATATTCACGGAAGAAGAGAATGACAATACTCCCAGTATCGCAGGGAGTGTACGCCCCTTCTGTGATATCGTTCCTAATATCCGGGAGGGGGAGAGGGTGATATTACTCCCAATATCGCAGGCTGTGCACACCCACCCTGTGATGTTGTTGCTAATAATATCCAGGAAGGGAGAGGATGCTATGACTCCCCATACAGCAGCAGCTGAACACCCACCCTGGGATATTATTCCTAATATCCGTGAAGGGTAGAGGCTGATATTACTCCCAATATCACAGAAAGTGTACAAACCCGTGTGATATTGTTCCTACTTCCGGAAGAAGAGAAGATGATATTACTCCCCATGTCGCAGGAGGTGTACAGCCACTCTGTGATATTTTTCCTAATATGCAGGGCGGGAGAGGATAACATTATTGTTAATAGCGCAGGATGTGTACAGCCCTCCCGTGATATTGTCCTTAATATTCCAAGGCGGAGAGGATATTCCTCCCAATATCGCAGAAAGTGTACACCACCCCAGTGATATTGTTCCCACGATCCAGGAGACAAGAGGATGATATGACTTTCGGTATCACATGGGGTGGACACGCCCCCAGTATACTGTTTTGAATTTCAACGTGGGAGAGGATGGTATTACTCCCAATATCGCAGGTGGTATAAACACTTCTTTGATATTGTTCCTAATATTCAGGGGTGGAGAGGATGTTATCACTCCCTACATTGCAGACGGTGTACACCCATCTGTGATATTGTTCATCATTTCTAGGGGGGATGATATTACTCACAATATGGTAAATACGCTGTGCGCCCACCGTGGGTCATGATATCCAGGAGGGAGAGGAGGGTGATATTACTCCCCATATACGGGGGGTGTCCACCCCACCTGTCATACTGTTTCTTATATGCAAGGCGGAGGGATGATATTACTACCAATATCAAAGACCTGTACAGCCCCCCTTGTGAGATTGTTCCTAATATCCACGTTGGGAGAGGATGATATTACTCCCAATATCACAGAGGGTGTACACCCCGCCTGTGATATTGTTTCTACTATCCAGAATAAGAGAGAATGATATTACTCCCAATAGTGCGGGGCGTACACCCCCCCCCCGTGATATTGTTCCTAATATCCAGGGAGGGAGAGCATGATATTAATAACTGCCAATATCGCTATGGATGTACACCCACCCTGTGATATTGCTCCTAATATCCAGGGGTAGAGTATGACATTACTCCCAACATAGCAGTGGGTGTACATCCACCCGGGATATTGCTCCTGATATTCATGGAAGGAGAAAATGATACTACTTCCAATATCACAGGGAGTGTACGCCCCTTCTGTGATATTGTTCCTAATATCCGGAGGGCGAGAGGATGATATTACAGTCAATATCGCAGGCTGCGCACACCCACCCTGTGATATTGTCCCTAATATCCAGGAAAAGAGAGGATATGACTCCCCATGTAGCAGGAGGTGTAAACCCACCTTGAGATATTGTTCCTAATATCCATGGAGGGAAAGAGCCCGATATTACTCCCAATATCTCAGGGGCTGTGCATCCCCCTGTGATATTTCTCTTAATATTCAAAGGCGGAGAGGATGATATTACTCTCAGTCTCGAAGAAAGTGTACCCTCTCGAGTGATATTGTTCCTAATATCCAGAAGGGAGAAGATGATATTACTACTCATATCGCAGAAGGTGTACACCCACTCTGTGATGTTTTTCCTAATATGCAGGTTGGGAGAGGATAATATTATTGCCAATATCGCAGAGAGTGTACACCCGCCCTGTGACATTGCCCTTAATATTCAAAGCGGAGAGGATGCCATTACTCCCAATATTGCAGAAAGCCTACACCTCCCATTAATATTGGTCCCATGATCCAGGAGAAAAGAGGATGATATTACTTTCAATATCACAGGGAGTGTACACGCCCCCAGTGATATTCTTCCTAAATTCAACGTGGGAGAGGATGATACTACACCCAATGCCGCTGTGGGTAGAAACACTCCTGTGATACTGTTGTTAATATCCAGGGGGAAGAGGATGCTAATACTGCAAATCGTTGCAGAGGATGTACACTCCTCTATGATATAGTTGGTAGTCTCCAGAGGCGGGAGAAGGTATTACTCACAATAACGTAAACACGCCGTGTGTCCACCGTGGATCGTAATATCCTGGGGGGGAGAGGCGGGGTGACATTACTCCCTACATCACGGGAGCCGCCCGCCCTGCGATGTGGATCCAATATCCAGGCGGGGAGAGGGAGTGATATTACTCCACTACTAGGGAACTTTCAACTCTACTGCACACACTTGGTTAACACCCTGGACATTATTATCCATATTCTGAGGAATTGGCCCTACAAAATCACGGGGGGTATACACCCTGCTATATTAATCGTAATATTGTAGGGGAATGTTCATCCTGATGTCACAGGACTGTACACACTGTGATATTATTCACAATATCCTAACGGGACATTAATAATAATGTCACAGTGTGTGTACACCTTGTGGTATTATTCGTAATATCCTAAGTGGAGGTTACTTTTATTGTCACACGGCGTGTGTTCCCTTTGATATTCGTAATGTCCTAGAGGGATTTTACTC